>NW_026688506.1:0-43462 GCF_030445035.2 Dasypus novemcinctus
GCGGGCTTCGGCCTGGGCTCCCGGCCAGGCCTGCAGAGGCCTGTCTCCCGGAGAGCACAGGCCCAGAGTCTTCCCTCTCCCTTGTCAAGGACCTCTCTTTTCTCTGCGTTTCTTGGTGGGACGAGAGGGGCCCACCCAGAGCACCCCGACGACTCTGAGCAATCAGCCTGCCCTTTCTCCTCTCGCCCACCTTTTTGGGACCGGACGAACGAACGAGCATTTCTCTCGGCTCTGGGGCCGGGGGACGCAAAACGAAACTGCTTACCTATTGGGTGGTGAGGACACTTGCGTGGAAATCATTTCTGCTCACTTGAGGCAGGCACTGCGGTCAAGTGGGCCTTACAGGTCCAGGGGTTCCATGGACCGGGTATATTCTAAGCGGCCATCGTGACCGTCCAAAGCGGACGTATGGGTTGTTTGGGCCTTGACTCGAGTCGTAACCGTCCGTTTTGCGGGGAAAAAAAGTGAGAACCCATCATCTTAAGCACACTTCCCTCTGCCAGAGCACGCCACGCAACCAGGTGATGTTCCTACTGATTGCCGTTCCAAGCTACCGTAGCGGCCAATGCCGCAGGGATACTGTCCAGATTTCCAAAGCGAAGCAGATAGCCCTTCTCGCCGAGGCGCAGCTGCCTGGTCGATCAAGCCCCAGGCCCTGGTGCTCCTGAGGGCTGCGGGGACACCCAGGACTACGCTGCTGATGGCAGGTGGCTCCGGGCCTCAGTGCCCTGCCAGTGGGCTCTACTGGGGAATCCGTGCTCTCGCACGCGGGGGAGGGGGGATTCGGTTGCAGGGGGGCCTCCCTACACATGCCTCTTCTTCTGTCACTTTGGCTGCGGCTGAGCCTGGCACTGGGTGCGTGCATGCTCAGGAGACAGGCTTCTGCGTGTCTCTGGACAGGCCCCGTGCAGCTGGGACCTGAGCCCCAGCGCAGGTGCACCACCTGCGCTCAGGTTCCTTGGACCGGCCCCAGGTCAGCTGAGAGGGAGGAGAACACGGTCCTCACCGCGGAGGGAAGCAAAAGTGCCGACACCTGCCAGCGGGAGAGCCGCATCCAGCAGCCCTGTGGGATCTAAGCCCCCCTCTCGCCCCATCCGCTGCCCCTCCCTCCTCAGCCCCCTCCTTTCGGGGCGCCCGGACGGCGCCCGGGGCAGGGGTGGGGGAGGGGCAGGGCAAGCGCCAGGCCTCCGCGCCGCCGTACACCGCTCTCTGACGCCCGCAAAGCCGGGACCAAAGCGCAGGCGCCCCGGCCCCGCTGGGCCGGCCACGCCCACCGCCGCCCTGGCGCGCAGGCGCCACTCAGCCCGCCCCCGGCAGACTCGCCCCGACCCCGCCCCTCCTGGTTGCTCTGGAGACGGTGGCCACTGGCGCGAGGTGCCCAAGCCCGGGAGAGGGAAGACGGTGGTGAGGGATTGGGGGAGGGGGCGGGGAGGCGTTTTCTGCCCTCGGGAGTGGTCCCCGGTGGCAGTGCCGGGACAGATGAGGCCAATAGGCATCCTGCCGAAACCCACCCGATGCACTTCGGGCAGCGCGTCCACTGCCAGGAAAACCTCCAGCGCTGGGGGAAGCGGGCTTCCAAAATGTGTACACCGAATGCCACCAGGAGGCCACGGGACGCGACGGAAGGGGTGGCCGACGTGGGTGGAGCCTGCTGGGTGGGGACTGGGCCAGGAGAGAAGCTCTGCTATGCTGTCCTGGACAGTTGTTCCCTCCCGTCTGTCTGGCGAAAAGCCAAGAGACAGAAGAAGCTCCAGGAACGAGAGAGCGGCTCCCTTGCCCAAAGTCAGAGGCAAAACTTCCACCGCTAGGGGCCACTGTAGGATAGGAATAGTTCCTTCCTCACACTTGCTGGGGGGCAGAGGGCTGAGTTCTAAGGCAGGGGGAGGGGCAGGGCCCCTTGCAGAAGGGGCTGTGGGGGAAGGGACCCCTGGCCAGATCTGGGGCTGCTGGGAGAGCCCCCTCTCCATGCCATAGCTCACCTGACCCAGGCCAAGGGTCTGGGTTGGGCCAGGCTGCCAGCCAGGCCCGTCTGAAGAGGGGTTTCCTTGCCCACCAAAGTCCCCGAGGCCTCCTCAAGCGGGGGCCTACCTAGGGCCGGCCGGCGTTGCCCTGCAGGTCTCTCCCACGGCCATGGTCACAGACATGCTGTCTCCCATCGCCATCACCTCCACCTTGTGTCAGGGGAACCCCGGCCTTTCCCACCGGTGACCTGCGGGCTTCGGCCTGGGCTCCCGGCCAGGCCTGCAGAGGCCTGTCTCCCGGAGAGCACAGGCCCAGAGTCTTCCCTCTCCCTTGTCAAGGACCTCTCTTTCTCTGCGTTTCTTTGGTGGGACGAGAGGGGCCCCAGAGCACCCCGACGACTCTGAGCAATCAGCCTGCCCTTTCTCCTCTCGCCCACCTTTTTGGGACCGGACGAACGAACGAGCATTTCTCTCGGCTCTGGGGCCGGGGGACGCAAAACGAAACTGCTTACCTATTGGGTGGTGAGACACTTGCGTGGAAATCATTTCTGCTCACTTGAGGCAGGCACTGCGGTCAAGTGGGCTTACAGGTCCAGGGGTTCCATGGACCGGGTATATTCTAAGCGGCCATCGTGACCGTCCAAAGCGGACGTATGGGTTGTTTGGGCCTTGACTCGAGTCGTAACCGTCCGTTTTGGGGGGAAAAAAAGTGAGAACCCATCATCTTAAGCACACTTCCCTCTGCCAGAGCACGCCACGCAACCAGGTGATGTTCCTACTGATTGCCGTTCCAAGCTACCGTAGCGGCCAATGCCGCAGGGATACTGTCCAGATTTCCAAAGCGAAGCAGATAGCCCTTCTCGCCGAGGCGCAGCTGCCTGGTCGATCAAGCCCCAGGCCCTGGTGCTCCTGAGGGCTGCGGGGACACCCAGGACTACGCTGCTGATGGCAGGTGGCTCCGGGCCTCAGTGCCCTGCCAGTGGGCTCTACTGGGGAATCCGTGCTCTCGCACGCGGGGGAGGGGGGATTCGGTTGCAGGGGGGCCTCCCTACACATGCCTCTTCTTCTGTCACTTTGGCTGCGGCTGAGCCTGGCACTGGGTGCGTGCATGCTCAGGAGACAGGCTTCTGCGTGTCTCTGGACAGGCCCCGTGCCAGCTGGGACCTGAGCCCCAGCGCAGGTGCACCACCTGCGCTCAGGTTCCTTGGACCGGCCCAGGTCAGCTGAGAGGGAGGAGAACACGGTCCTCACCGCGGAGGGAAGCAAAAGTGCCGACACCTGCCAGCGGGAGAGCCGCATCCAGCAGCCCTGTGGGATCTAAGCCCCCTCTCGCCCCATCCGCTGCCTCCCTCCTCAGCCCCTCCTTTCGGGGCGCCCGGACGGCGCCCGGGGCAGGGGTGGGGGAGGGGCAGGGGCAAGCGCCAGGCCTCCCGCGCCGCCGTACACCGCTCTCTGACGCCCGCAAAGCCGGGACCAAAGCGCAGGCGCCCCGGCCCGCTGGGCCGGCCACGCCCACCGCCGCCCTGGCGCGCAGGCGCCACTCAGCCCGCCCCCGGCAGACTCGCCCCGACCCCGCCCCTCCTGGTTGCTCTGGAGACGGTGGCCACTGGCGCGAGGTGCCCAAGCCCGGGAGAGGGAAGACGGTGGTGAGGGATTGGGGGAGGGGGCGGGGAGGCGTTTTCTGCCCTCGGGAGTGGTCCCCGGTGGCAGTGCCGGGACAGATGAGGCCAATAGGCATCCTGCCGAAACCCACCCGATGCACTTCGGGCAGCGCGTCCACTGCCAGGAAAACCTCCAGCGCTGGGGGAAGCGGGCTTCCAAAATGTGTACACCGAATGCCACCAGGAGGCCACGGGGACGCGACGGAAGGGGTGGCCGACGTGGGTGGAGCCTGCTGGGTGGGGACTGGGCCAGGAGAGAAGCTCTGCTATGCTGTCCTGGACAGTTGTTCCCTCCCGTCTGTCTGGCGAAAAGCCAAGAGACAGAAGAAGCTCCAGGAACGAGAGAGCGGCTCCCTTGCCCAAAGTCAGAGGCAAAACTTCCACCGCTAGGGGCCACTGTAGGATAGGAATAGTTCCTTCCTCACACTTGCTGGGGGGCAGAGGGCTGAGTTCTAAGGCAGGGGGAGGGGCAGGGCCCCTTGCAGAAGGGGCTGTGGGGGAAGGGACCCCTGGGCCAGATCTGGGGCTGCTGGGAGAGCCCCCTCTCCATGCCATAGCTCACCTGACCCAGGCCAAGGGTCTGGGTTGGGCCAGGCTGCCAGCCAGGCCCGTCTGAAGAGGGGTTTCCTTGCCCACCAAAGTCCCCGAGGCCTCCTCAAGCGGGGGCCTACCTAGGGCCGGCCGGCGTTGCCCTGCAGGTCTCTCCCACGGCCATGGTCACAGACATGCTGTCTCCCATCGCCGTCACCTCCACCTTGTGTCAGGGGAACCCCGGCCTTTCCCACCGGTGACCTGCGGGCTTCGGCCTGGGCTCCCGGCCAGGCCTGCAGAGGCCTGTCTCCCGGAGAGCACAGGCCCAGAGTCTTCCCTCTCCCTTGTCAAGGACCTCTCTTTCTCTGCGTTTCTTTGGTGGGACGAGAGGGGCCCCAGAGCACCCCGACGACTCTGAGCAATCAGCCTGCCCTTTCTCCTCTCGCCCACCTTTTTGGGACCGGACGAACGAACGAGCATTTCTCTCGGCTCTGGGGCCGGGGGACGCAAAACGAAACTGCTTACCTATTGGGTGGTGAGACACTTGCGTGGAAATCATTTCTGCTCACTTGAGGCAGGCACTGCGGTCAAGTGGGCTTACAGGTCCAGGGGTTCCATGGACCGGGTATATTCTAAGCGGCCATCGTGACCGTCCAAAGCGGACGTATGGGTTGTTTGGGCCTTGACTCGAGTCGTAACCGTCCGTTTTGGGGGGAAAAAAAGTGAGAACCCATCATCTTAAGCACACTTCCCTCTGCCAGAGCACGCCACGCAACCAGGTGATGTTCCTACTGATTGCCGTTCCAAGCTACCGTAGCGGCCAATGCCGCAGGGATACTGTCCAGATTTCCAAAGCGAAGCAGATAGCCCTTCTCGCCGAGGCGCAGCTGCCTGGTCGATCAAGCCCAGGCCCTGGTGCTCCTGAGGGCTGCGGGGACACCCAGGACTACGCTGCTGATGGCAGGTGGCTCCGGGCCTCAGTGCCCTGCCAGTGGGCTCTACTGGGGAATCCGTGCTCTCGCACGCGGGGGAGGGGGGATTCGGTTGCAGGGGGGCCTCCCTACACATGCCTCTTCTTCTGTCACTTTGGCTGCGGCTGAGCCTGGCACTGGGTGCGTGCATGCTCAGGAGACAGGCTTCTGCGTGTCTCTGGACAGGCCCCGTGCCAGCTGGGACCTGAGCCCCAGCGCAGGTGCACCACCTGCGCTCAGGTTCCTTGGACCGGCCCAGGTCAGCTGAGAGGGAGGAGAACACGGTCCTCACCGCGGAGGGAAGCAAAAGTGCCGACACCTGCCAGCGGGAGAGCCGCATCCAGCAGCCCTGTGGGATCTAAGCCCCTCTCGCCCCATCCGCTGCCTCCCTCCTCAGCCCCTCCTTTCGGGCGCCCGGACGGCGCCCGGGGCAGGGGTGGGGGAGGGGCAGGGGCAAGCGCCAGGCCTCCCGCGCCGCCGTACAACCGCTCTCTGACGCCCGCAAAGCCGGGACCAAAGCGCAGGCGCCCCGGCCCGCTGGGCCGGCCACGCCCACCGCCGCCCTGGCGCGCAGGCGCCACTCAGCCCGCCCCCGGCAGACTCGCCCCGACCCCGCCCCTCCTGGTTGCTCTGGAGACGGTGGCCACTGGCGCGAGGTGCCCAAGCCCGGGAGAGGGAAGACGGTGGTGAGGGATTGGGGGAGGGGGCGGGGAGGCGTTTTCTGCCCTCGGGAGTGGTCCCCGGTGGCAGTGCCGGGACAGATGAGGCCAATAGGCATCCTGCCGAAACCCACCCGATGCACTTCGGGCAGCGCGTCCACTGCCAGGAAAAACCTCCAGCGCTGGGGAAGCGGGCTTCCAAAATGTGTACACCGAATGCCACCAGGAGGGCCACGGGGACGCGACGGAAGGGGTGGCCGATGTGGGTGGAGCCTGCTGGGTGGGGACTGGGCCAGGAGAGAAGCTCTGCTATGCTGTCCTGGACAGTTGTTCCCTCCCGTCTGTCTGGCGAAAAGCCAAGAGACAGAAGAAGCTCCAGGAACGAGAGAGCGGCTCCCTTGCCCAAAGTCAGAGGCAAAACTTCCACCGCTAGGGGCCACTGTAGGATAGGAATAGTTCCTTCCTCACACTTGCTGGGGGGCAGAGGGCTGAGTTCTAAGGCAGGGGGAGGGGCAGGGCCCCTTGCAGAAGGGGCTGTGGGGGAAGGGACCCCTGGGCCAGATCTGGGGCTGCTGGGAGAGCCCCCTCTCCATGCCATAGCTCCCTGACCCAGGCCAAGGGTCTGGGTTGGGCCAGGCTGCCAGCCAGACCCGTCTGAAGAGGGGTTTCCTTGCCCACCAAAGTCCCCGAGGCCTCCTCAAGCGGGGGCCTACCTAGGGCCGGCCGGCGTTGCCCTGCAGGTCTCTCCCACGGCCATGGTCACAGACATGCTGTCTCCCATCGCCGTCACCTCCACCTTGTGTCAGGGGAACCCCGGCCTTTCCCACCGGTGACCTGCGGGCTTCGGCCTGGGCTCCCGGCCAGGCCTGCAGAGGCCTGTCTCCCGGAGAGCACAGGCCCAGAGTCTTCCCTCTCCCTTGTCAAGGACCTCTCTTTCTCTGCGTTTCTTTGGTGGGACGAGAGGGGCCCCAGAGCACCCCGACGACTCTGAGCAATCAGCCTGCCCTTTCTCCTCTCGCCCACCTTTTTGGGACCGGACGAACGAACGAGCATTTCTCTCGGCTCTGGGGCCGGGGGACGCAAAACGAAACTGCTTACCTATTGGGTGGTGAGACACTTGCGTGGAAATCATTTCTGCTCACTTGAGGCAGGCACTGCGGTCAAGTGGGCTTACAGGTCCAGGGGTTCCATGGACCGGGTATATTCTAAGCGGCCATCGTGACCGTCCAAAGCGGACGTATGGGTTGTTTGGGCCTTGACTCGAGTCGTAACCGTCCGTTTTGCGGGGAAAAAAAGTGAGAACCCATCATCTTAAGCACACTTCCCTCTGCCAGAGCACGCCACGCAACCAGGTGATGTTCCTACTGATTGCCGTTCCAAGCTACCGTAGCGGCCAATGCCGCAGGGATACTGTCCAGATTTCCAAAGCGAAGCAGATAGCCCTTCTCGCCGAGGCGCAGCTGCCTGGTCGATCAAGCCCCAGGCCCTGGTGCTCCTGAGGGCTGCGGGGACACCCAGGACTACGCTGCTGATGGCAGGTGGCTCCGGGCCTCAGTGCCCTGCCAGTGGGCTCTACTGGGGAATCCGTGCTCTCGCACGCGGGGGAGGGGGGGATTCGGTTGCAGGGGGGCCTCCCTACACATGCCTCTTCTTCTGTCACTTTGGCTGCGGCTGAGCCTGGCACTGGGTGCGTGCATGCTCAGGAGACAGGCTTCTGCGTGTCTCTGGACAGGCCCCGTGCCAGCTGGGACCTGAGCCCCAGCGCAGGTGCACCACCTGCGCTCAGGTTCCTTGGACCGGCCCAGGTCAGCTGAGAGGGAGGAGAACACGGTCCTCACCGCGGAGGGAAGCAAAAGTGCCGACACCTGCCAGCGGGAGAGCCGCATCCAGCAGCCCTGTGGGATCTAAGCCCCCTCTCGCCCCATCCGCTGCCTCCCTCCTCAGCCCCTCCTTTCGGGGCGCCCGGACGGCGCCCGGGGCAGGGGTGGGGGAGGGGCAGGGGCAAGCGCCAGGCCTCCCGCGCCGCCGTACACCGCTCTCTGACGCCCGCAAAGCCGGGACCAAAGCGCAGGCGCCCCGGCCCGCTGGGCCGGCCACGCCCACCGCCGCCCCTGGCGCGCAGGCGCCACTCAGCCCGCCCCCGGCAGACTCGCCCCGACCCCGCCCCTCCTGGTTGCTCTGGAGACGGTGGCCACTGGCGCGAGGTGCCCAAGCCCGGGAGAGGGAAGACGGTGGTGAGGGATTGGGGGAGGGGGCGGGGAGGCGTTTTCTGCCCTCGGGAGTGGTCCCCGGTGGCAGTGCCGGGACAGATGAGGCCAATAGGCATCCTGCCGAAACCCACCCGATGCACTTCGGGCAGCGCGTCCACTGCCAGGAAAACCTCCAGCGCTGGGGGAAGCGGGCTTCCAAAATGTGTACACCGAATGCCACCAGGAGGCCACGGGGACGCGACGGAAGGGGTGGCCGACGTGGGTGGAGCCTCCTGGGTGGGGACTGGGCCAGGAGAGAAGCTCTGCTATGCTGTCCTGGACAGTTGTTCCCTCCCGTCTGTCTGGCGAAAAGCCAAGAGACAGAAGAAGCTCCAGGAACGAGAGAGCGGCTCCCTTGCCCAAAGTCAGAGGCAAAACTTCCACCGCTAGGGGCCACTGTAGGATAGGAATAGTTCCTTCCTCACACTTGCTGGGGGGCAGAGGGCTGAGTTCTAAGGCAGGGGGAGGGGCAGGGCCCCTTGCAGAAGGGGCTGTGGGGGAAGGGACCCCTGGGCCAGATCTGGGGCTGCTGGGAGAGCCCCCTCTCCATGCCATAGCTCACCTGACCCAGGCCAAGGGTCTGGGTTGGGCCAGGCTGCCAGCCAGGCCCGTCTGAAGAGGGGTTTCCTTGCCCACCAAAGTCCCCGAGGCCTCCTCAAGCGGGGGCCTACCTAGGGCCGGCCGGCGTTGCCCTGCAGGTCTCTCCCACGGCCATGGTCACAGACATGCTGTCTCCCATCGCCGTCACCTCCACCTTGTGTCAGGGGAACCCCGGCCTTTCCCACCGGTGACCTGCGGGCTTCGGCCTGGGCTCCCGGCCAGGCCTGCAGAGGCCTGTCTCCCGGAGAGCACAGGCCCAGAGTCTTCCCTCTCCCTTGTCAAGGACCTCTCTTTCTCTGCGTTTCTTTGGTGGGACGAGAGGGGCCCCAGAGCACCCCGACGACTCTGAGCAATCAGCCTGCCCTTTCTCCTCTCGCCCACCTTTTTGGGACCGGACGAACGAACGAGCATTTCTCTCGGCTCTGGGGCCGGGGGACGCAAAACGAAACTGCTTACCTATTGGGTGGTGAGACACTTGCGTGGAAATCATTTCTGCTCACTTGAGGCAGGCACTGCGGTCAAGTGGGCTTACAGGTCCAGGGGTTCCATGGACCGGGTATATTCTAAGCGGCCATCGTGACCGTCCAAAGCGGACGTATGGGTTGTTTGGGCCTTGACTCGAGTCGTAACCGTCCGTTTTGCGGGGAAAAAAAGTGAGAACCCATCATCTTAAGCACACTTCCCTCTGCCAGAGCACGCCACGCAACCAGGTGATGTTCCTACTGATTGCCGTTCCAAGCTACCGTAGCGGCCAATGCCGCAGGGATACTGTCCAGATTTCCAAAGCGAAGCAGATAGCCCTTCTCGCCGAGGCGCAGCTGCCTGGTCGATCAAGCCCCAGGCCCTGGTGCTCCTGAGGGCTGCGGGGACACCCAGGACTACGCTGCTGATGGCAGGTGGCTCCGGGCCTCAGTGCCCTGCCAGTGGGCTCTACTGGGGAATCCGTGCTCTCGCACGCGGGGGAGGGGGGATTCGGTTGCAGGGGGGCCTCCCTACACATGCCTCTTCTTCTGTCACTTTGGCTGCGGCTGAGCCTGGCACTGGGTGCGTGCATGCTCAGGAGACAGGCTTCTGCGTGTCTCTGGACAGGCCCCGTGCCAGCTGGGACCTGAGCCCCAGCGCAGGTGCACCACCTGCGCTCAGGTTCCTTGGACCGGCCCAGGTCAGCTGAGAGGGAGGAGAACACGGTCCTCACCGCGGAGGGAAGCAAAAGTGCCGACACCTGCCAGCGGGAGAGCCGCATCCAGCAGCCCTGTGGGATCTAAGCCCCCTCTCGCCCCATCCGCTGCCTCCCTCCTCAGCCCCTCCTTTCGGGGCGCCCGGACGGCGCCCGGGGCAGGGGTGGGGGAGGGGCAGGGGCAAGCGCCAGGCCTCCCGCGCCGCCGTACACCGCTCTCTGACGCCCGCAAAGCCGGGACCAAAGCGCAGGCGCCCCGGCCCGCTGGGCCGGCCACGCCCACCGCCGCCCTGGCGCGCAGGCGCCACTCAGCCCGCCCCCGGCAGACTCGCCCCGACCCCGCCCCTCCTGGTTGCTCTGGAGACGGTGGCCACTGGCGCGAGGTGCCCAAGCCCGGGAGAGGGAAGACGGTGGTGAGGGATTGGGGGAGGGGGCGGGGAGGCGTTTTCTGCCCTCGGGAGTGGTCCCCGGTGGCAGTGCCGGGACAGATGAGGCCAATAGGCATCCTGCCGAAACCCACCCGATGCACTTCGGGCAGCGCGTCCACTGCCAGGAAAACCTCCAGCGCTGGGGGAAGCGGGCTTCCAAAATGTGTACACCGAATGCCACCAGGAGGCCACGGGGACGCGACGGAAGGGGTGGCCGACGTGGGTGGAGCCTGCTGGGTGGGGACTGGGCCAGGAGAGAAGCTCTGCTATGCTGTCCTGGACAGTTGTTCCCTCCCGTCTGTCTGGCGAAAAGCCAAGAGACAGAAGAAGCTCCAGGAACGAGAGAGCGGCTCCCTTGCCCAAAGTCAGAGGCAAAACTTCCACCGCTAGGGGCCACTGTAGGATAGGAATAGTTCCTTCCTCACACTTGCTGGGGGGCAGAGGGCTGAGTTCTAAGGCAGGGGGAGGGGCAGGGCCCCTTGCAGAAGGGGCTGTGGGGGAAGGGACCCCTGGGCCAGATCTGGGGCTGCTGGGAGAGCCCCCTCTCCATGCCATAGCTCACCTGACCCAGGCCAAGGGTCTGGGTTGGGCCAGGCTGCCAGCCAGGCCCGTCTGAAGAGGGGTTTCCTTGCCCACCAAAGTCCCCGAGGCCTCCTCAAGCGGGGGCCTACCTAGGGCCGGCCGGCGTTGCCCTGCAGGTCTCTCCCACGGCCATGGTCACAGACATGCTGTCTCCCATCGCCGTCACCTCCACCTTGTGTCAGGGGAACCCCGGCCTTTCCCACCGGTGACCTGCGGGCTTCGGCCTGGGCTCCCGGCCAGGCCTGCAGAGGCCTGTCTCCCGGAGAGCACAGGCCCAGAGTCTTCCCTCTCCCTTGTCAAGGACCTCTCTTTCTCTGCGTTTCTTTGGTGGGACGAGAGGGGCCCCAGAGCACCCCGACGACTCTGAGCAATCAGCCTGCCCTTTCTCCTCTCGCCCACCTTTTTGGGACCGGACGAACGAACGAGCATTTCTCTCGGCTCTGGGGCCGGGGGACGCAAAACGAAACTGCTTACCTATTGGGTGGTGAGACACTTGCGTGGAAATCATTTCTGCTCACTTGAGGCAGGCACTGCGGTCAAGTGGGCTTACAGGTCCAGGGGTTCCATGGACCGGGTATATTCTAAGCGGCCATCGTGACCGTCCAAAGCGGACGTATGGGTTGTTTGGGCCTTGACTCGAGTCGTAACCGTCCGTTTTGCGGGGAAAAAAAGTGAGAACCCATCATCTTAAGCACACTTCCCTCTGCCAGAGCACGCCACGCAACCAGGTGATGTTCCTACTGATTGCCGTTCCAAGCTACCGTAGCGGCCAATGCCGCAGGGATACTGTCCAGATTTCCAAAGCGAAGCAGATAGCCCTTCTCGCCGAGGCGCAGCTGCCTGGTCGATCAAGCCCCAGGCCCTGGTGCTCCTGAGGGCTGCGGGGACACCCAGGACTACGCTGCTGATGGCAGGTGGCTCCGGGCCTCAGTGCCCTGCCAGTGGGCTCTACTGGGGAATCCGTGCTCTCGCACGCGGGGGAGGGGGGATTCGGTTGCAGGGGGGCCTCCCTACACATGCCTCTTCTTCTGTCACTTTGGCTGCGGCTGAGCCTGGCACTGGGTGCGTGCATGCTCAGGAGACAGGCTTCTGCGTGTCTCTGGACAGGCCCCGTGCCAGCTGGGACCTGAGCCCCAGCGCAGGTGCACCACCTGCGCTCAGGTTCCTTGGACCGGCCCAGGTCAGCTGAGAGGGAGGAGAACACGGTCCTCACCGCGGAGGGAAGCAAAAGTGCCGACACCTGCCAGCGGGAGAGCCGCATCCAGCAGCCCTGTGGGATCTAAGCCCCCTCTCGCCCCATCCGCTGCCTCCCTCCTCAGCCCCTCCTTTCGGGGCGCCCGGACGGCGCCCGGGGCAGGGGTGGGGGAGGGGCAGGGGCAAGCGCCAGGCCTCCCGCGCCGCCGTACACCGCTCTCTGACGCCCGCAAAGCCGGGACCAAAGCGCAGGCGCCCCGGCCCGCTGGGCCGGCCACGCCCACCGCCGCCCTGGCGCGCAGGCGCCACTCAGCCCGCCCCCGGCAGACTCGCCCCGACCCCGCCCCTCCTGGTTGCTCTGGAGACGGTGGCCACTGGCGCGAGGTGCCCAAGCCCGGGAGAGGGAAGACGGTGGTGAGGGATTGGGGGAGGGGGCGGGGAGGCGTTTTCTGCCCTCGGGAGTGGTCCCCGGTGGCAGTGCCGGGACAGATGAGGCCAATAGGCATCCTGCCGAAACCCACCCGATGCACTTCGGGCAGCGCGTCCACTGCCAGGAAAACCTCCAGCGCTGGGGGAAGCGGGCTTCCAAAATGTGTACACCGAATGCCACCAGGAGGCCACGGGGACGCGACGGAAGGGGTGGCCGACGTGGGTGGAGCCTGCTGGGTGGGGACTGGGCCAGGAGAGAAGCTCTGCTATGCTGTCCTGGACAGTTGTTCCCTCCCGTCTGTCTGGCGAAAAGCCAAGAGACAGAAGAAGCTCCAGGAACGAGAGAGCGGCTCCCTTGCCCAAAGTCAGAGGCAAAACTTCCACCGCTAGGGGCCACTGTAGGATAGGAATAGTTCCTTCCTCACACTTGCTGGGGGGCAGAGGGCTGAGTTCTAAGGCAGGGGGAGGGGCAGGGCCCCTTGCAGAAGGGGCTGTGGGGGAAGGGACCCCTGGGCCAGATCTGGGGCTGCTGGGAGAGCCCCCTCTCCATGCCATAGCTCACCTGACCCAGGCCAAGGGTCTGGGTTGGGCCAGGCTGCCAGCCAGGCCCGTCTGAAGAGGGGTTTCCTTGCCCACCAAAGTCCCCGAGGCCTCCTCAAGCGGGGGCCTACCTAGGGCCGGCCGGCGTTGCCCTGCAGGTCTCTCCCACGGCCATGGTCACAGACATGCTGTCTCCCATCGCCGTCACCTCCACCTTGTGTCAGGGGAACCCCGGCCTTTCCCACCGGTGACCTGCGGGCTTCGGCCTGGGCTCCCGGCCAGGCCTGCAGAGGCCTGTCTCCCGGAGAGCACAGGCCCAGAGTCTTCCCTCTCCCTTGTCAAGGACCTCTCTTTCTCTGCGTTTCTTTGGTGGGACGAGAGGGGCCCCAGAGCACCCCGACGACTCTGAGCAATCAGCCTGCCCTTTCTCCTCTCGCCCACCTTTTTGGGACCGGACGAACGAACGAGCATTTCTCTCGGCTCTGGGGCCGGGGGACGCAAAACGAAACTGCTTACCTATTGGGTGGTGAGACACTTGCGTGGAAATCATTTCTGCTCACTTGAGGCAGGCACTGCGGTCAAGTGGGCTTACAGGTCCAGGGGTTCCATGGACCGGGTATATTCTAAGCGGCCATCGTGACCGTCCAAAGCGGACGTATGGGTTGTTTGGGCCTTGACTCGAGTCGTAACCGTCCGTTTTGGGGGGAAAAAAAGTGAGAACCCATCATCTTAAGCACACTTCCCTCTGCCAGAGCACGCCACGCAACCAGGTGATGTTCCTACTGATTGCCGTTCCAAGCTACCGTAGCGGCCAATGCCGCAGGGATACTGTCCAGATTTCCAAAGCGAAGCAGATAGCCCTTCTCGCCGAGGCGCAGCTGCCTGGTCGATCAAGCCCCAGGCCCTGGTGCTCCTGAGGGCTGCGGGGACACCCAGGACTACGCTGCTGATGGCAGGTGGCTCCGGGCCTCAGTGCCCTGCCAGTGGGCTCTACTGGGGAATCCGTGCTCTCGCACGCGGGGGAGGGGGGATTCGGTTGCAGGGGGGCCTCCCTACACATGCCTCTTCTTCTGTCACTTTGGCTGCGGCTGAGCCTGGCACTGGGTGCGTGCATGCTCAGGAGACAGGCTTCTGCGTGTCTCTGGACAGGCCCCGTGCCAGCTGGGACCTGAGCCCCAGCGCAGGTGCACCACCTGCGCTCAGGTTCCTTGGACCGGCCCAGGTCAGCTGAGAGGGAGGAGAACACGGTCCTCACCGCGGAGGGAAGCAAAAGTGCCGACACCTGCCAGCGGGAGAGCCGCATCCAGCAGCCCTGTGGGATCTAAGCCCCCTCTCGCCCCATCCGCTGCCTCCCTCCTCAGCCCCTCCTTTCGGGGCGCCCGGACGGCGCCCGGGGCAGGGGTGGGGGAGGGGCAGGGGCAAGCGCCAGGCCTCCCGCGCCGCCGTACACCGCTCTCTGACGCCCGCAAAGCCGGGACCAAAGCGCAGGCGCCCCGGCCCGCTGGGCCGGCCACGCCCACCGCCGCCCTGGCGCGCAGGCGCCACTCAGCCCGCCCCCGGCAGACTCGCCCCGACCCCGCCCCTCCTGGTTGCTCTGGAGACGGTGGCCACTGGCGCGAGGTGCCCAAGCCCGGGAGAGGGAAGACGGTGGTGAGGGATTGGGGGAGGGGGCGGGGAGGCGTTTTCTGCCCTCGGGAGTGGTCCCCGGTGGCAGTGCCGGGACAGATGAGGCCAATAGGCATCCTGCCGAAACCCACCCGATGCACTTCGGGCAGCGCGTCCACTGCCAGGAAAACCTCCAGCGCTGGGGGAAGCGGGCTTCCAAAATGTGTACACCGAATGCCACCAGGAGGCCACGGGGACGCGACGGAAGGGGTGGCCGACGTGGGTGGAGCCTGCTGGGTGGGGACTGGGCCAGGAGAGAAGCTCTGCTATGCTGTCCTGGACAGTTGTTCCCTCCCGTCTGTCTGGCGAAAAGCCAAGAGACAGAAGAAGCTCCAGGAACGAGAGAGCGGCTCCCTTGCCCAAAGTCAGAGGCAAAACTTCCACCGCTAGGGGCCACTGTAGGATAGGAATAGTTCCTTCCTCACACTTGCTGGGGGGCAGAGGGCTGAGTTCTAAGGCAGGGGGAGGGGCAGGGCCCCTTGCAGAAGGGGCTGTGGGGGAAGGGACCCCTGGGCCAGATCTGGGGCTGCTGGGAGAGCCCCCTCTCCATGCCATAGCTCACCTGACCCAGGCCAAGGGTCTGGGTTGGGCCAGGCTGCCAGCCAGACCCGTCTGAAGAGGGGTTTCCTTGCCCACCAAAGTCCCCGAGGCCTCCTCAAGCGGGGGCCTACCTAGGGCCGGCCGGCGTTGCCCTGCAGGTCTCTCCCACGGCCATGGTCACAGACATGCTGTCTCCCATCGCCGTCACCTCCACCTTGTGTCAGGGGAACCCCGGCCTTTCCCACCGGTGACCTGCGGGCTTCGGCCTGGGCTCCCGGCCAGGCCTGCAGAGGCCTGTCTCCCGGAGAGCACAGGCCCAGAGTCTTCCCTCTCCCTTGTCAAGGACCTCTCTTTCTCTGCGTTTCTTTGGTGGGACGAGAGGGGCCCCAGAGCACCCCGACGACTCTGAGCAATCAGCCTGCCCTTTCTCCTCTCGCCCACCTTTTTGGGACCGGACGAACGAACGAGCATTTCTCTCGGCTCTGGGGCCGGGGGACGCAAAACGAAACTGCTTACCTATTGGGTGGTGAGACACTTGCGTGGAAATCATTTCTGCTCACTTGAGGCAGGCACTGCGGTCAAGTGGGCTTACAGGTCCAGGGGTTCCATGGACCGGGTATATTCTAAGCGGCCATCGTGACCGTCCAAAGCGGACGTATGGGTTGTTTGGGCCTTGACTCGAGTCGTAACCGTCCGTTTTGCGGGGAAAAAAAGTGAGAACCCATCATCTTAAGCACACTTCCCTCTGCCAGAGCACGCCACGCAACCAGGTGATGTTCCTACTGATTGCCGTTCCAAGCTACCGTAGCGGCCAATGCCGCAGGGATACTGTCCAGATTTCCAAAGCGAAGCAGATAGCCCTTCTCGCCGAGGCGCAGCTGCCTGGTCGATCAAGCCCCAGGCCCTGGTGCTCCTGAGGGCTGCGGGGACACCCAGGACTACGCTGCTGATGGCAGGTGGCTCCGGGCCTCAGTGCCCTGCCAGTGGGCTCTACTGGGGAATCCGTGCTCTCGCACGCGGGGGAGGGGGGATTCGGTTGCAGGGGGGCCTCCCTACACATGCCTCTTCTTCTGTCACTTTGGCTGCGGCTGAGCCTGGCACTGGGTGCGTGCATGCTCAGGAGACAGGCTTCTGCGTGTCTCTGGACAGGCCCCGTGCCAGCTGGGACCTGAGCCCCAGCGCAGGTGCACCACCTGCGCTCAGGTTCCTTGGACCGGCCCAGGTCAGCTGAGAGGGAGGAGAACACGGTCCTCACCGCGGAGGGAAGCAAAAGTGCCGACACCTGCCAGCGGGAGAGCCGCATCCAGCAGCCCTGTGGGATCTAAGCCCCCTCTCGCCCCATCCGCTGCCTCCCTCCTCAGCCCCTCCTTTCGGGGCGCCCGGACGGCGCCCGGGGCAGGGGTGGGGGAGGGGCAGGGGCAAGCGCCAGGCCTCCCGCGCCGCCGTACACCGCTCTCTGACGCCCGCAAAGCCGGGACCAAAGCGCAGGCGCCCCGGCCCGCTGGGCCGGCCACGCCCACCGCCGCCCTGGCGCGCAGGCGCCACTCAGCCCGCCCCCGGCAGACTCGCCCCGACCCCGCCCCTCCTGGTTGCTCTGGAGACGGTGGCCACTGGCGCGAGGTGCCCAAGCCCGGGAGAGGGAAGACGGTGGTGAGGGATTGGGGGAGGGGGCGGGGAGGCGTTTTCTGCCCTCGGGAGTGGTCCCCGGTGGCAGTGCCGGGACAGATGAGGCCAATAGGCATCCTGCCGAAACCCACCCGATGCACTTCGGGCAGCGCGTCCACTGCCAGGAAAACCTCCAGCGCTGGGGGAAGCGGGCTTCCAAAATGTGTACACCGAATGCCACCAGGAGGCCACGGGGACGCGACGGAAGGGGTGGCCGACGTGGGTGGAGCCTGCTGGGTGGGGACTGGGCCAGGAGAGAAGCTCTGCTATGCTGTCCTGGACAGTTGTTCCCTCCCGTCTGTCTGGCGAAAAGCCAAGAGACAGAAGAAGCTCCAGGAACGAGAGAGCGGCTCCCTTGCCCAAAGTCAGAGGCAAAACTTCCACCGCTAGGGGCCACTGTAGGATAGGAATAGTTCCTTCCTCACACTTGCTGGGGGGCAGAGGGCTGAGTTCTAAGGCAGGGGGAGGGGCAGGGCCCCTTGCAGAAGGGGCTGTGGGGGAAGGGACCCCTGGGCCAGATCTGGGGCTGCTGGGAGAGCCCCCTCTCCATGCCATAGCTCACCTGACCCAGGCCAAGGGTCTGGGTTGGGCCAGGCTGCCAGCCAGACCCGTCTGAAGAGGGGTTTCCTTGCCCACCAAAGTCCCCGAGGCCTCCTCAAGCGGGGGCCTACCTAGGGCCGGCCGGCGTTGCCCTGCAGGTCTCTCCCACGGCCATGGTCACAGACATGCTGTCTCCCATCGCCGTCACCTCCACCTTGTGTCAGGGGAACCCCGGCCTTTCCCACCGGTGACCTGCGGGCTTCGGCCTGGGCTCCCGGCCAGGCCTGCAGAGGCCTGTCTCCCGGAGAGCACAGGCCCAGAGTCTTCCCTCTCCCTTGTCAAGGACCTCTCTTTCTCTGCGTTTCTTTGGTGGGACGAGAGGGGCCCCAGAGCACCCCGACGACTCTGAGCAATCAGCCTGCCCTTTCTCCTCTCGCCCACCTTTTTGGGACCGGACGAACGAACGAGCATTTCTCTCGGCTCTGGGGCCGGGGGACGCAAAACGAAACTGCTTACCTATTGGGTGGTGAGACACTTGCGTGGAAATCATTTCTGCTCACTTGAGGCAGGCACTGCGGTCAAGTGGGCTTACAGGTCCAGGGGTTCCATGGACCGGGTATATTCTAAGCGGCCATCGTGACCGTCCAAAGCGGACGTATGGGTTGTTTGGGCCTTGACTCGAGTCGTAACCGTCCGTTTTGCGGGGAAAAAAAGTGAGAACCCATCATCTTAAGCACACTTCCCTCTGCCAGAGCACGCCACGCAACCAGGTGATGTTCCTACTGATTGCCGTTCCAAGCTACCGTAGCGGCCAATGCCGCAGGGATACTGTCCAGATTTCCAAAGCGAAGCAGATAGCCCTTCTCGCCGAGGCGCAGCTGCCTGGTCGATCAAGCCCCAGGCCCTGGTGCTCCTGAGGGCTGCGGGGACACCCAGGACTACGCTGCTGATGGCAGGTGGCTCCGGGCCTCAGTGCCCTGCCAGTGGGCTCTACTGGGGAATCCGTGCTCTCGCACGCGGGGGAGGGGGGATTCGGTTGCAGGGGGGCCTCCCTACACATGCCTCTTCTTCTGTCACTTTGGCTGCGGCTGAGCCTGGCACTGGGTGCGTGCATGCTCAGGAGACAGGCTTCTGCGTGTCTCTGGACAGGCCCCGTGCCAGCTGGGACCTGAGCCCCAGCGCAGGTGCACCACCTGCGCTCAGGTTCCTTGGACCGGCCCAGGTCAGCTGAGAGGGAGGAGAACACGGTCCTCACCGCGGAGGGAAGCAAAAGTGCCGACACCTGCCAGCGGGAGAGCCGCATCCAGCAGCCCTGTGGGATCTAAGCCCCCTCTCGCCCCATCCGCTGCCTCCCTCCTCAGCCCCTCCTTTCGGGGCGCCCGGACGGCGCCCGGGGCAGGGGTGGGGGAGGGGCAGGGGCAAGCGCCAGGCCTCCCGCGCCGCCGTACACCGCTCTCTGACGCCCGCAAAGCCGGGACCAAAGCGCAGGCGCCCCGGCCCGCTGGGCCGGCCACGCCCACCGCCGCCCTGGCGCGCAGGCGCCACTCAGCCCGCCCCCGGCAGACTCGCCCCGACCCCGCCCCTCCTGGTTGCTCTGGAGACGGTGGCCACTGGCGCGAGGTGCCCAAGCCCGGGAGAGGGAAGACGGTGGTGAGGGATTGGGGGAGGGGGCGGGGAGGCGTTTTCTGCCCTCGGGAGTGGTCCCCGGTGGCAGTGCCGGGACAGATGAGGCCAATAGGCATCCTGCCGAAACCCACCCGATGCACTTCGGGCAGCGCGTCCACTGCCAGGAAAACCTCCAGCGCTGGGGGAAGCGGGCTTCCAAAATGTGTACACCGAATGCCACCAGGAGGCCACGGGGACGCGACGGAAGGGGTGGCCGACGTGGGTGGAGCCTGCTGGGTGGGGACTGGGCCAGGAGAGAAGCTCTGCTATGCTGTCCTGGACAGTTGTTCCCTCCCGTCTGTCTGGCGAAAAGCCAAGAGACAGAAGAAGCTCCAGGAACGAGAGAGCGGCTCCCTTGCCCAAAGTCAGAGGCAAAACTTCCACCGCTAGGGGCCACTGTAGGATAGGAATAGTTCCTTCCTCACACTTGCTGGGGGGCAGAGGGCTGAGTTCTAAGGCAGGGGGAGGGGCAGGGCCCCTTGCAGAAGGGGCTGTGGGGGAAGGGACCCCTGGGCCAGATCTGGGGCTGCTGGGAGAGCCCCCTCTCCATGCCATAGCTCACCTGACCCAGGCCAAGGGTCTGGGTTGGGCCAGGCTGCCAGCCAGGCCCGTCTGAAGAGGGGTTTCCTTGCCCACCAAAGTCCCCGAGGCCTCCTCAAGCGGGGGCCTACCTAGGGCCGGCCGGCGTTGCCCTGCAGGTCTCTCCCACGGCCATGGTCACAGACATGCTGTCTCCCATCGCCGTCACCTCCACCTTGTGTCAGGGGAACCCCGGCCTTTCCCACCGGTGACCTGCGGGCTTCGGCCTGGGCTCCCGGCCAGGCCTGCAGAGGCCTGTCTCCCGGAGAGCACAGGCCCAGAGTCTTCCCTCTCCCTTGTCAAGGACCTCTCTTTCTCTGCGTTTCTTTGGTGGGACGAGAGGGGCCCCAGAGCACCCCGACGACTCTGAGCAATCAGCCTGCCCTTTCTCCTCTCGCCCACCTTTTTGGGACCGGACGAACGAACGAGCATTTCTCTCGGCTCTGGGGCCGGGGGACGCAAAACGAAACTGCTTACCTATTGGGTGGTGAGACACTTGCGTGGAAATCATTTCTGCTCACTTGAGGCAGGCACTGCGGTCAAGTGGGCTTACAGGTCCAGGGGTTCCATGGACCGGGTATATTCTAAGCGGCCATCGTGACCGTCCAAAGCGGACGTATGGGTTGTTTGGGCCTTGACTCGAGTCGTAACCGTCCGTTTTGGGGGGAAAAAAAGTGAGAACCCATCATCTTAAGCACACTTCCCTCTGCCAGAGCACGCCACGCAACCAGGTGATGTTCCTACTGATTGCCGTTCCAAGCTACCGTAGCGGCCAATGCCGCAGGGATACTGTCCAGATTTCCAAAGCGAAGCAGATAGCCCTTCTCGCCGAGGCGCAGCTGCCTGGTCGATCAAGCCCCAGGCCCTGGTGCTCCTGAGGGCTGCGGGGACACCCAGGACTACGCTGCTGATGGCAGGTGGCTCCGGGCCTCAGTGCCCTGCCAGTGGGCTCTACTGGGGAATCCGTGCTCTCGCACGCGGGGGAGGGGGGATTCGGTTGCAGGGGGGCCTCCCTACACATGCCTCTTCTTCTGTCACTTTGGCTGCGGCTGAGCCTGGCACTGGGTGCGTGCATGCTCAGGAGACAGGCTTCTGCGTGTCTCTGGACAGGCCCCGTGCCAGCTGGGACCTGAGCCCCAGCGCAGGTGCACCACCTGCGCTCAGGTTCCTTGGACCGGCCCAGGTCAGCTGAGAGGGAGGAGAACACGGTCCTCACCGCGGAGGGAAGCAAAAGTGCCGACACCTGCCAGCGGGAGAGCCGCATCCAGCAGCCCTGTGGGATCTAAGCCCCCTCTCGCCCCATCCGCTGCCTCCCTCCTCAGCCCCTCCTTTCGGGGCGCCCGGACGGCGCCCGGGGCAGGGGTGGGGGAGGGGCAGGGGCAAGCGCCAGGCCTCCCGCGCCGCCGTACACCGCTCTCTGACGCCCGCAAAGCCGGGACCAAAGCGCAGGCGCCCCGGCCCGCTGGGCCGGCCACGCCCACCGCCGCCCTGGCGCGCAGGCGCCACTCACCCCGCCCCCGGCAGACTCGCCCCGACCCCGCCCCTCCTGGTTGCTCTGGAGACGGTGGCCACTGGCGCGAGGTGCCCAAGCCCGGGAGAGGGAAGACGGTGGTGAGGGATTGGGGGAGGGGGCGGGGAGGCGTTTTCTGCCCTCGGGAGTGGTCCCCGGTGGCAGTGCCGGGACAGATGAGGCCAATAGGCATCCTGCCGAAACCCACCCGATGCACTTCGGGCAGCGCGTCCACTGCCAGGAAAACCTCCAGCGCTGGGGGAAGCGGGCTTCCAAAATGTGTACACCGAATGCCACCAGGAGGCCACGGGGACGCGACGGAAGGGGTGGCCGACGTGGGTGGAGCCTGCTGGGTGGGGACTGGGCCAGGAGAGAAGCTCTGCTATGCTGTCCTGGACAGTTGTTCCCTCCCGTCTGTCTGGCGAAAAGCCAAGAGACAGAAGAAGCTCCAGGAACGAGAGAGCGGCTCCCTTGCCCAAAGTCAGAGGCAAAACTTCCACCGCTAGGGGCCACTGTAGGATAGGAATAGTTCCTTCCTCACACTTGCTGGGGGGCAGAGGGCTGAGTTCTAAGGCAGGGGGAGGGGCAGGGCCCCTTGCAGAAGGGGCTGTGGGGGAAGGGACCCCTGGGCCAGATCTGGGGCTGCTGGGAGAGCCCCCTCTCCATGCCATAGCTCACCTGACCCAGGCCAAGGGTCTGGGTTGGGCCAGGCTGCCAGCCAGACCCGTCTGAAGAGGGGTTTCCTTGCCCACCAAAGTCCCCGAGGCCTCCTCAAGCGGGGGCCTACCTAGGGCCGGCCGGCGTTGCCCTGCAGGTCTCTCCCACGGCCATGGTCACAGACATGCTGTCTCCCATCGCCGTCACCTCCACCTTGTGTCAGGGGAACCCCGGCCTTTCCCACCGGTGACCTGCGGGCTTCGGCCTGGGCTCCCGGCCAGGCCTGCAGAGGCCTGTCTCCCGGAGAGCACAGGCCCAGAGTCTTCCCTCTCCCTTGTCAAGGACCTCTCTTTCTCTGCGTTTCTTTGGTGGGACGAGAGGGGCCCCAGAGCACCCCGACGACTCTGAGCAATCAGCCTGCCCTTTCTCCTCTCGCCCACCTTTTTGGGACCGGACGAACGAACGAGCATTTCTCTCGGCTCTGGGGCCGGGGGACGCAAAACGAAACTGCTTACCTATTGGGTGGTGAGACACTTGCGTGGAAATCATTTCTGCTCACTTGAGGCAGGCACTGCGGTCAAGTGGGCTTACAGGTCCAGGGGTTCCATGGACCGGGTATATTCTAAGCGGCCATCGTGACCGTCCAAAGCGGACGTATGGGTTGTTTGGGCCTTGACTCGAGTCGTAACCGTCCGTTTTGCGGGGAAAAAAAGTGAGAACCCATCATCTTAAGCACACTTCCCTCTGCCAGAGCACGCCACGCAACCAGGTGATGTTCCTACTGATTGCCGTTCCAAGCTACCGTAGCGGCCAATGCCGCAGGGATACTGTCCAGATTTCCAAAGCGAAGCAGATAGCCCTTCTCGCCGAGGCGCAGCTGCCTGGTCGATCAAGCCCCAGGCCCTGGTGCTCCTGAGGGCTGCGGGGACACCCAGGACTACGCTGCTGATGGCAGGTGGCTCCGGGCCTCAGTGCCCTGCCAGTGGGCTCTACTGGGGAATCCGTGCTCTCGCACGCGGGGGAGGGGGGATTCGGTTGCAGGGGGGCCTCCCTACACATGCCTCTTCTTCTGTCACTTTGGCTGCGGCTGAGCCTGGCACTGGGTGCGTGCATGCTCAGGAGACAGGCTTCTGCGTGTCTCTGGACAGGCCCCGTGCCAGCTGGGACCTGAGCCCCAGCGCAGGTGCACCACCTGCGCTCAGGTTCCTTGGACCGGCCCAGGTCAGCTGAGAGGGAGGAGAACACGGTCCTCACCGCGGAGGGAAGCAAAAGTGCCGACACCTGCCAGCGGGAGAGCCGCATCCAGCAGCCCTGTGGGATCTAAGCCCCCTCTCGCCCCATCCGCTGCCTCCCTCCTCAGCCCCTCCTTTCGGGGCGCCCGGACGGCGCCCGGGGCAGGGGTGGGGGAGGGGCAGGGGCAAGCGCCAGGCCTCCCGCGCCGCCGTACACCGCTCTCTGACGCCCGCAAAGCCGGGACCAAAGCGCAGGCGCCCCGGCCCGCTGGGCCGGCCACGCCCACCGCCGCCCTGGCGCGCAGGCGCCACTCAGCCCGCCCCCGGCAGACTCGCCCCGACCCCGCCCCTCCTGGTTGCTCTGGAGACGGTGGCCACTGGCGCGAGGTGCCCAAGCCCGGGAGAGGGAAGACGGTGGTGAGGGATTGGGGGAGGGGGGCGGGGAGGCGTTTTCTGCCCTCGGGAGTGGTCCCCGGTGGCAGTGCCGGGACAGATGAGGCCAATAGGCATCCTGCCGAAACCCACCCGATGCACTTCGGGCAGCGCGTCCACTGCCAGGAAAACCTCCAGCGCTGGGGGAAGCGGGCTTCCAAAATGTGTACACCGAATGCCACCAGGAGGCCACGGGGACGCGACGGAAGGGGTGGCCGACGTGGGTGGAGCCTGCTGGGTGGGGACTGGGCCAGGAGAGAAGCTCTGCTATGCTGTCCTGGACAGTTGTTCCCTCCCGTCTGTCTGGCGAAAAGCCAAGAGACAGAAGAAGCTCCAGGAACGAGAGAGCGGCTCCCTTGCCCAAAGTCAGAGGCAAAACTTCCACCGCTAGGGGCCACTGTAGGATAGGAATAGTTCCTTCCTCACACTTGCTGGGGGGCAGAGGGCTGAGTTCTAAGGCAGGGGGAGGGGCAGGGCCCCTTGCAGAAGGGGCTGTGGGGGAAGGGACCCCTGGGCCAGATCTGGGGCTGCTGGGAGAGCCCCCTCTCCATGCCATAGCTCACCTGACCCAGGCCAAGGGTCTGGGTTGGGCCAGGCTGCCAGCCAGACCCGTCTGAAGAGGGGTTTCCTTGCCCACCAAAGTCCCCGAGGCCTCCTCAAGCGGGGGCCTACCTAGGGCCGGCCGGCGTTGCCCTGCAGGTCTCTCCCACGGCCATGGTCACAGACATGCTGTCTCCCATCGCCGTCACCTCCACCTTGTGTCAGGGGAACCCCGGCCTTTCCCACCGGTGACCTGCGGGCTTCGGCCTGGGCTCCCGGCCAGGCCTGCAGAGGCCTGTCTCCCGGAGAGCACAGGCCCAGAGTCTTCCCTCTCCCTTGTCAAGGACCTCTCTTTCTCTGCGTTTCTTTGGTGGGACGAGAGGGGCCCCAGAGCACCCCGACGACTCTGAGCAATCAGCCTGCCCTTTCTCCTCTCGCCCACCTTTTTGGGACCGGACGAACGAACGAGCATTTCTCTCGGCTCTGGGGCCGGGGGACGCAAAACGAAACTGCTTACCTATTGGGTGGTGAGACACTTGCGTGGAAATCATTTCTGCTCACTTGAGGCAGGCACTGCGGTCAAGTGGGCTTACAGGTCCAGGGGTTCCATGGACCGGGTATATTCTAAGCGGCCATCGTGACCGTCCAAAGCGGACGTATGGGTTGTTTGGGCCTTGACTCGAGTCGTAACCGTCCGTTTTGCGGGGAAAAAAAGTGAGAACCCATCATCTTAAGCACACTTCCCTCTGCCAGAGCACGCCACGCAACCAGGTGATGTTCCTACTGATTGCCGTTCCAAGCTACCGTAGCGGCCAATGCCGCAGGGATACTGTCCAGATTTCCAAAGCGAAGCAGATAGCCCTTCTCGCCGAGGCGCAGCTGCCTGGTCGATCAAGCCCCAGGCCCTGGTGCTCCTGAGGGCTGCGGGGACACCCAGGACTACGCTGCTGATGGCAGGTGGCTCCGGGCCTCAGTGCCCTGCCAGTGGGCTCTACTGGGGAATCCGTGCTCTCGCACGCGGGGGAGGGGGGATTCGGTTGCAGGGGGGCCTCCCTACACATGCCTCTTCTTCTGTCACTTTGGCTGCGGCTGAGCCTGGCACTGGGTGCGTGCATGCTCAGGAGACAGGCTTCTGCGTGTCTCTGGACAGGCCCCGTGCCAGCTGGGACCTGAGCCCCAGCGCAGGTGCACCACCTGCGCTCAGGTTCCTTGGACCGGCCCAGGTCAGCTGAGAGGGAGGAGAACACGGTCCTCACCGCGGAGGGAAGCAAAAGTGCCGACACCTGCCAGCGGGAGAGCCGCATCCAGCAGCCCTGTGGGATCTAAGCCCCCTCTCGCCCCATCCGCTGCCTCCCTCCTCAGCCCCTCCTTTCGGGGCGCCCGGACGGCGCCCGGGGCAGGGGTGGGGGAGGGGCAGGGGCAAGCGCCAGGCCTCCCGCGCCGCCGTACACCGCTCTCTGACGCCCGCAAAGCCGGGACCAAAGCGCAGGCGCCCCGGCCCGCTGGGCCGGCCACGCCCACCGCCGCCCTGGCGCGCAGGCGCCACTCACCCCGCCCCCGGCAGACTCGCCCCGACCCCGCCCCTCCTGGTTGCTCTGGAGACGGTGGCCACTGGCGCGAGGTGCCCAAGCCCGGGAGAGGGAAGACGGTGGTGAGGGATTGGGGGAGGGGGCGGGGAGGCGTTTTCTGCCCTCGGGAGTGGTCCCCGGTGGCAGTGCCGGGACAGATGAGGCCAATAGGCATCCTGCCGAAACCCACCCGATGCACTTCGGGCAGCGCGTCCACTGCCAGGAAAACCTCCAGCGCTGGGGGAAGCGGGCTTCCAAAATGTGTACACCGAATGCCACCAGGAGGCCACGGGGACGCGACGGAAGGGGTGGCCGACGTGGGTGGAGCCTGCTGGGTGGGGACTGGGCCAGGAGAGAAGCTCTGCTATGCTGTCCTGGACAGTTGTTCCCTCCCGTCTGTCTGGCGAAAAGCCAAGAGACAGAAGAAGCTCCAGGAACGAGAGAGCGGCTCCCTTGCCCAAAGTCAGAGGCAAAACTTCCACCGCTAGGGGCCACTGTAGGATAGGAATAGTTCCTTCCTCACACTTGCTGGGGGGCAGAGGGCTGAGTTCTAAGGCAGGGGGAGGGGCAGGGCCCCTTGCAGAAGGGGCTGTGGGGGAAGGGACCCCTGGGCCAGATCTGGGGCTGCTGGGAGAGCCCCCTCTCCATGCCATAGCTCACCTGACCCAGGCCAAGGGTCTGGGTTGGGCCAGGCTGCCAGCCAGGCCCGTCTGAAGAGGGGTTTCCTTGCCCACCAAAGTCCCCGAGGCCTCCTCAAGCGGGGGCCTACCTAGGGCCGGCCGGCGTTGCCCTGCAGGTCTCTCCCACGGCCATGGTCACAGACATGCTGTCTCCCATCGCCGTCACCTCCACCTTGTGTCAGGGGAACCCCGGCCTTTCCCACCGGTGACCTGCGGGCTTCGGCCTGGGCTCCCGGCCAGGCCTGCAGAGGCCTGTCTCCCGGAGAGCACAGGCCCAGAGTCTTCCCTCTCCCTTGTCAAGGACCTCTCTTTCTCTGCGTTTCTTTGGTGGGACGAGAGGGTCCCCAGAGCACCCCGACGACTCTGAGCAATCAGCCTGCCCTTTCTCCTCTCGCCCACCTTTTTGGGACTGGACGAACGAACGAGCATTTCTCTCGGCTCTGGGGCCGGGGGACGCAAAACGAAACTGCTTACCTATTGGGTGGTGAGACACTTGCGTGGAAATCATTTCTGCTCACTTGAGGCAGGCACTGCGGTCAAGTGGGCTTACAGGTCCAGGGGTTCCATGGACCGGGTATATTCTAAGCGGCCATCGTGACCGTCCAAAGCGGACGTATGGGTTGTTTGGGCCTTGACTCGAGTCGTAACCGTCCGTTTTGGGGGGAAAAAAAGTGAGAACCCATCATCTTAAGCACACTTCCCTCTGCCAGAGCACGCCACGCAACCAGGTGATGTTCCTACTGATTGCCGTTCCAAGCTACCGTAGCGGCCAATGCCGCAGGGATACTGTCCAGATTTCCAAAGCGAAGCAGATAGCCCTTCTCGCCGAGGCGCAGCTGCCTGGTCGATCAAGCCCCAGGCCCTGGTGCTCCTGAGGGCTGCGGGGACACCCAGGACTACGCTGCTGATGGCAGGTGGCTCCGGGCCTCAGTGCCCTGCCAGTGGGCTCTACTGGGGAATCCGTGCTCTCGCACGCGGGGGAGGGGGGATTCGGTTGCAGGGGGGCCTCCCTACACATGCCTCTTCTTCTGTCACTTTGGCTGCGGCTGAGCCTGGCACTGGGTGCGTGCATGCTCAGGAGACAGGCTTCTGCGTGTCTCTGGACAGGCCCCGTGCCAGCTGGGACCTGAGCCCCAGCGCAGGTGCACCACCTGCGCTCAGGTTCCTTGGACCGGCCCAGGTCAGCTGAGAGGGAGGAGAACACGGTCCTCACCGCGGAGGGAAGCAAAAGTGCCGACACCTGCCAGCGGGAGAGCCGCATCCAGCAGCCCTGTGGGATCTAAGCCCCCTCTCGCCCCATCCGCTGCCTCCCTCCTCAGCCCCTCCTTTCGGGGCGCCCGGACGGCGCCCGGGGCAGGGGTGGGGGAGGGGCAGGGGCAAGCGCCAGGCCTCCCGCGCCGCCGTACACCGCTCTCTGACGCCCGCAAAGCCGGGACCAAAGCGCAGGCGCCCCGGCCCGCTGGGCCGGCCACGCCCACCGCCGCCCTGGCGCGCAGGCGCCACTCAGCCCGCCCCCGGCAGACTCGCCCCGACCCCGCCCCTCCTGGTTGCTCTGGAGACGGTGGCCACTGGCGCGAGGTGCCCAAGCCCGGGAGAGGGAAGACGGTGGTGAGGGATTGGGGGAGGGGGCGGGGAGGCGTTTTCTGCCCTCGGGAGTGGTCCCCGGTGGCAGTGCCGGGACAGATGAGGCCAATAGGCATCCTGCCGAAACCCACCCGATGCACTTCGGGCAGCGCGTCCACTGCCAGGAAAACCTCCAGCGCTGGGGGAAGCGGGCTTCCAAAATGTGTACAGCGAATGCCACCAGGAGGCCACGGGGACGCGACGGAAGGGGTGGCCGACGTGGGTGGAGCCTGCTGGGTGGGGACTGGGCCAGGAGAGAAGCTCTGCTATGCTGTCCTGGACAGTTGTTCCCTCCCGTCTGTCTGGCGAAAAGCCAAGAGACAGAAGAAGCTCCAGGAACGAGAGAGCGGCTCCCTTGCCCAAAGTCAGAGGCAAAACTTCCACCGCTAGGGGCCACTGTAGGATAGGAATAGTTCCTTCCTCACACTTGCTGGGGGGCAGAGGGCTGAGTTCTAAGGCAGGGGGAGGGGCAGGGCCCCTTGCAGAAGGGGCTGTGGGGGAAGGGACCCCTGGGCCAGATCTGGGGCTGCTGGGAGAGCCCCCTCTCCATGCCATAGCTCACCTGACCCAGGCCAAGGGTCTGGGTTGGGCCAGGCTGCCAGCCAGACCCGTCTGAAGAGGGGTTTCCTTGCCCACCAAAGTCCCCGAGGCCTCCTCAAGCGGGGGCCTACCTAGGGCCGGCCGGCGTTGCCCTGCAGGTCTCTCCCACGGCCATGGTCACAGACATGCTGTCTCCCATCGCCGTCACCTCCACCTTGTGTCAGGGGAACCCCGGCCTTTCCCACCGGTGACCTGCGGGCTTCGGCCTGGGCTCCCGGCCAGGCCTGCAGAGGCCTGTCTCCCGGAGAGCACAGGCCCAGAGTCTTCCCTCTCCCTTGTCAAGGACCTCTCTTTCTCTGCGTTTCTTTGGTGGGACGAGAGGGGCCCCAGAGCACCCCGACGACTCTGAGCAATCAGCCTGCCCTTTCTCCTCTCGCCCACCTTTTTGGGACCGGACGAACGAACGAGCATTTCTCTCGGCTCTGGGGCCGGGGGACGCAAAACGAAACTGCTTACCTATTGGGTGGTGAGACACTTGCGTGGAAATCATTTCTGCTCACTTGAGGCAGGCACTGCGGTCAAGTGGGCTTACAGGTCCAGGGGTTCCATGGACCGGGTATATTCTAAGCGGCCATCGTGACCGTCCAAAGCGGACGTATGGGTTGTTTGGGCCTTGACTCGAGTCGTAACCGTCCGTTTTGCGGGGAAAAAAAGTGAGAACCCATCATCTTAAGCACACTTCCCTCTGCCAGAGCACGCCACGCAACCAGGTGATGTTCCTACTGATTGCCGTTCCAAGCTACCGTAGCGGCCAATGCCGCAGGGATACTGTCCAGATTTCCAAAGCGAAGCAGATAGCCCTTCTCGCCGAGGCGCAGCTGCCTGGTCGATCAAGCCCCAGGCCCTGGTGCTCCTGAGGGCTGCGGGGACACCCAGGACTACGCTGCTGATGGCAGGTGGCTCCGGGCCTCAGTGCCCTGCCAGTGGGCTCTACTGGGGAATCCGTGCTCTCGCACGCGGGGGAGGGGGGATTCGGTTGCAGGGGGGCCTCCCTACACATGCCTCTTCTTCTGTCACTTTGGCTGCGGCTGAGCCTGGCACTGGGTGCGTGCATGCTCAGGAGACAGGCTTCTGCGTGTCTCTGGACAGGCCCCGTGCCAGCTGGGACCTGAGCCCCAGCGCAGGTGCACCACCTGCGCTCAGGTTCCTTGGACCGGCCCAGGTCAGCTGAGAGGGAGGAGAACACGGTCCTCACCGCGGAGGGAAGCAAAAGTGCCGACACCTGCCAGCGGGAGAGCCGCATCCAGCAGCCCTGTGGGATCTAAGCCCCCTCTCGCCCCATCCGCTGCCTCCCTCCTCAGCCCCTCCTTTCGGGGCGCCCGGACGGCGCCCGGGGCAGGGGTGGGGGAGGGGCAGGGGCAAGCGCCAGGCCTCCCGCGCCGCCGTACACCGCTCTCTGACGCCCGCAAAGCCGGGACCAAAGCGCAGGCGCCCCGGCCCGCTGGGCCGGCCACGCCCACCGCCGCCCTGGCGCGCAGGCGCCACTCACCCCGCCCCCGGCAGACTCGCCCCGACCCCGCCCCTCCTGGTTGCTCTGGAGACGGTGGCCACTGGCGCGAGGTGCCCAAGCCCGGGAGAGGGAAGACGGTGGTGAGGGATTGGGGGAGGGGGCGGGGAGGCGTTTTCTGCCCTCGGGAGTGGTCCCCGGTGGCAGTGCCGGGACAGATGAGGCCAATAGGCATCCTGCCGAAACCCACCCGATGCACTTCGGGCAGCGCGTCCACTGCCAGGAAAACCTCCAGCGCTGGGGGAAGCGGGCTTCCAAAATGTGTACACCGAATGCCACCAGGAGGCCACGGGGACGCGACGGAAGGGGTGGCCGACGTGGGTGGAGCCTGCTGGGTGGGGACTGGGCCAGGAGAGAAGCTCTGCTATGCTGTCCTGGACAGTTGTTCCCTCCCGTCTGTCTGGCGAAAAGCCAAGAGACAGAAGAAGCTCCAGGAACGAGAGAGCGGCTCCCTTGCCCAAAGTCAGAGGCAAAACTTCCACCGCTAGGGGCCACTGTAGGATAGGAATAGTTCCTTCCTCACACTTGCTGGGGGGCAGAGGGCTGAGTTCTAAGGCAGGGGGAGGGGCAGGGCCCCTTGCAGAAGGGGCTGTGGGGGAAGGGACCCCTGGGCCAGATCTGGGGCTGCTGGGAGAGCCCCCTCTCCATGCCATAGCTCACCTGACCCAGGCCAAGGGTCTGGGTTGGGCCAGGCTGCCAGCCAGACCCGTCTGAAGAGGGGTTTCCTTGCCCACCAAAGTCCCCGAGGCCTCCTCAAGCGGGGGCCTACCTAGGGCCGGCCGGCGTTGCCCTGCAGGTCTCTCCCACGGCCATGGTCACAGACATGCTGTCTCCCATCGCCGTCACCTCCACCTTGTGTCAGGGGAACCCCGGCCTTTCCCACCGGTGACCTGCGGGCTTCGGCCTGGGCTCCCGGCCAGGCCTGCAGAGGCCTGTCTCCCGGAGAGCACAGGCCCAGAGTCTTCCCTCTCCCTTGTCAAGGACCTCTCTTTCTCTGCGTTTCTTTGGTGGGACGAGAGGGGCCCCAGAGCACCCCGACGACTCTGAGCAATCAGCCTGCCCTTTCTCCTCTCGCCCACCTTTTTGGGACCGGACGAACGAACGAGCATTTCTCTCGGCTCTGGGGCCGGGGGACGCAAAACGAAACTGCTTACCTATTGGGTGGTGAGACACTTGCGTGGAAATCATTTCTGCTCACTTGAGGCAGGCACTGCGGTCAAGTGGGCTTACAGGTCCAGGGGTTCCATGGACCGGGTATATTCTAAGCGGCCATCGTGACCGTCCAAAGCGGACGTATGGGTTGTTTGGGCCTTGACTCGAGTCGTAACCGTCCGTTTTGCGGGGAAAAAAAGTGAGAACCCATCATCTTAAGCACACTTCCCTCTGCCAGAGCACGCCACGCAACCAGGTGATGTTCCTACTGATTGCCGTTCCAAGCTACCGTAGCGGCCAATGCCGCAGGGATACTGTCCAGATTTCCAAAGCGAAGCAGATAGCCCTTCTCGCCGAGGCGCAGCTGCCTGGTCGATCAAGCCCCAGGCCCTGGTGCTCCTGAGGGCTGCGGGGACACCCAGGACTACGCTGCTGATGGCAGGTGGCTCCGGGCCTCAGTGCCCTGCCAGTGGGCTCTACTGGGGAATCCGTGCTCTCGCACGCGGGGGAGGGGGGGATTCGGTTGCAGGGGGGCCTCCCTACACATGCCTCTTCTTCTGTCACTTTGGCTGCGGCTGAGCCTGGCACTGGTGCGTGCATGCTCAGGAGACAGGCTTCTGCGTGTCTCTGGACAGGCCCCGTGCCAGCTGGGACCTGAGCCCCAGCGCAGGTGCACCACCTGCGCTCAGGTTCCTTGGACCGGCCCAGGTCAGCTGAGAGGGAGGAGAACACGGTCCTCACCGCGGAGGGAAGCAAAAGTGCCGACACCTGCCAGCGGGAGAGCCGCATCCAGCAGCCCTGTGGGATCTAAGCCCCCTCTCGCCCCATCCGCTGCCTCCCTCCTCAGCCCCTCCTTTCGGGGCGCCCGGACGGCGCCCGGGGCAGGGGTGGGGGAGGGGGCAGGGGCAAGCGCCAGGCCTCCCGCGCCGCCGTACACCGCTCTCTGACGCCCGCAAAGCCGGGACCAAAGCGCAGGCGCCCCGGCCCGCTGGGCCGGCCACGCCCACCGCCGCCCTGGCGCGCAGGCGCCACTCAGCCCGCCCCCGGCAGACTCGCCCCGACCCCGCCCCTCCTGGTTGCTCTGGAGACGGTGGCCACTGGCGCGAGGTGCCCAAGCCCGGGAGAGGGAAGACGGTGGTGAGGGATTGGGGGAGGGGGCGGGGAGGCGTTTTCTGCCCTCGGGAGTGGTCCCCGGTGGCAGTGCCGGGACAGATGAGGCCAATAGGCATCCTGCCGAAACCCACCCGATGCACTTCGGGCAGCGCGTCCACTGCAGGAAAACCTCCAGCGCTGGGGAAGCGGGCTTCCAAAATGTGTACACCGAATGCCACCAGGAGGCCACGGGGACGCGACGGAAGGGGTGGCCGACGTGGGTGGAGCCTGCTGGGTGGGGACTGGGCCAGGAGAGAAGCTCTGCTATGCTGTCCTGGACAGTTGTTCCCTCCCGTCTGTCTGGCGAAAAGCCAAGAGACAGAAGAAGCTCCAGGAACGAGAGAGCGGCTCCCTTGCCCAAAGTCAGAGGCAAAACTTCCACCGCTAGGGGCCACTGTAGGATAGGAATAGTTCCTTCCTCACACTTGCTGGGGGGCAGAGGGCTGAGTTCTAAGGCAGGGGAGGGGCAGGGCCCCTTGCAGAAGGGGCTGTGGGGGAAGGGACCCCTGGGCCAGATCTGGGGCTGCTGGGAGAGCCCCCTCTCCATGCCATAGCTCACCTGACCCAGGCCAAGGGTCTGGGTTGGGCCAGGCTGCCAGCCAGACCCGTCTGAAGAGGGGTTTCCTTGCCCACCAAAGTCCCCGAGGCCTCCTCAAGCGGGGGCCTACCTAGGGCCGGCCGGCGTTGCCCTGCAGGTCTCTCCCACGGCCATGGTCACAGACATGCTGTCTCCCATCGCCGTCACCTCCACCTTGTGTCAGGGGAACCCCGGCCTTTCCCACCGGTGACCTGCGGGCTTCGCCTGGGCTCCCGGCCAGGCCTGCAGAGGCCTGTCTCCCGGAGAGCACAGGCCCAGAGTCTTCCCTCTCCCTTGTCAAGGACCTCTCTTTCTCTGCGTTTCTTTGGTGGGACGAGAGGGGCCCCAGAGCACCCCGACGACTCTGAGCAATCAGCCTGCCCTTTCTCCTCTCGCCCACCTTTTTGGGACCGGACGAACGAACGAGCATTTCTCTCGGCTCTGGGGCCGGGGGACGCAAAACGAAACTGCTTACCTATTGGGTGGTGAGACACTTGCGTGGAAATCATTTCTGCTCACTTGAGGCAGGCACTGCGGTCAAGTGGGCTTACAGGTCCAGGGGTTCCATGGACCGGGTATATTCTAAGCGGCCATCGTGACCGTCCAAAGCGGACGTATGGGTTGTTTGGGGCCTTGACTCGAGTCGTAACCGTCCGTTTTGGGGGGAAAAAAAGTGAGAACCCATCATCTTAAGCACACTTCCCTCTGCCAGAGCACGCCACGCAACCAGGTGATGTTCCTACTGATTGCCGTTCCAAGCTACCGTAGCGGCCAATGCCGCAGGGATACTGTCCAGATTTCCAAAGCGAAGCAGATAGCCCTTCTCGCCGAGGCGCAGCTGCCTGGTCGATCAAGCCCCAGGCCCTGGTGCTCCTGAGGGCTGCGGGGACACCCAGGACTACGCTGCTGATGGCAGGTGGCTCCGGGCCTCAGTGCCCTGCCAGTGGGCTCTACTGGGGAATCCGTGCTCTCGCACGCGGGGGAGGGGGGATTCGGTTGCAGGGGGGCCTCCCTACACATGCCTCTTCTTCTGTCACTTTGGCTGCGGCTGAGCCTGGCACTGGGTGCGTGCATGCTCAGGAGACAGGCTTCTGCGTGTCTCTGGACAGGCCCCGTGCCAGCTGGGACCTGAGCCCCAGCGCAGGTGCACCACCTGCGCTCAGGTTCCTTGGACCGGCCCAGGTCAGCTGAGAGGGAGGAGAACACGGTCCTCACCGCGGAGGGAAGCAAAAGTGCCGACACCTGCCAGCGGGAGAGCCGCATCCAGCAGCCCTGTGGGATCTAAGCCCCCTCTCGCCCCATCCGCTGCCTCCCTCCTCAGCCCCTCCTTTCGGGCGCCCGGACGGCGCCCGGGGCAGGGGTGGGGGAGGGGCAGGGGCAAGCGCCAGGCCTCCCGCGCCGCCGTACACCGCTCTCTGACGCCCGCAAAGCCGGGACCAAAGCGCAGGCGCCCCGGCCCGCTGGGCCGGCCACGCCCACCGCCGCCCTGGCGCGCAGGCGCCACTCAGCCCGCCCCCGGCAGACTCGCCCCGACCCCGCCCCTCCTGGTTGCTCTGGAGACGGTGGCCACTGGCGCGAGGTGCCCAAGCCCGGGAGAGGGAAGACGGTGGTGAGGGATTGGGGGAGGGGGCGGGGAGGCGTTTTCTGCCCTCGGGAGTGGTCCCCGGTGGCAGTGCCGGGACAGATGAGGCCAATAGGCATCCTGCCGAAACCCACCCGATGCACTTCGGGCAGCGCGTCCACTGCCAGGAAAACCTCCAGCGCTGGGGAAGCGGGCTTCCAAAATGTGTACACCGAATGCCACCAGGAGGCCACGGGGACGCGACGGAAGGGGTGGCCGACGTGGGTGGAGCCTGCTGGTGGGGACTGGGCCAGGAGAGAAGCTCTGCTATGCTGTCCTGGACAGTTGTTCCCTCCGTCTGTCTGGCGAAAAGCCAAGAGACAGAAGAAGCTCCAGGAACGAGAGAGCGGCTCCCTTGCCCAAAGTCAGAGGCAAAACTTCCACCGCTAGGGGCCACTGTAGGATAGGAATAGTTCCTTCCTCACACTTGCTGGGGGGCAGAGGGCTGAGTTCTAAGGCAGGGGGAGGGGCAGGGCCCCTTGCAGAAGGGGCTGTGGGGAAGGGACCCCTGGGCCAGATCTGGGGCTGCTGGGAGAGCCCCCTCTCCATGCCATAGCTCACCTGACCCAGGCCAAGGGTCTGGGTTGGGCCAGGCTGCCAGCCAGACCCGTCTGAAGAGGGGTTTCCTTGCCCACCAAAGTCCCCGAGGCCTCCTCAAGCGGGGGCCTACCTAGGGCCGGCCGGCGTTGCCCTGCAGGTCTCTCCCACGGCCATGGTCACAGACATGCTGTCTCCCATCGCCGTCACCTCCACCTTGTGTCAGGGGAACCCCGGCCTTTCCCACCGGTGACCTGCGGGCTTCGGCCTGGGCTCCCGGCCAGGCCTGCAGAGGCCTGTCTCCCGGAGAGCACAGGCCCAGAGTCTTCCCTCTCCCTTGTCAAGGACCTCTCTTTCTCTGCGTTTCTTTGGTGGGACGAGAGGGGCCCCAGAGCACCCCGACGACTCTGAGCAATCAGCCTGCCCTTTCTCCTCTCGCCCACCTTTTTGGGACCGGACGAACGAACGAGCATTCTCTCGGCTCTGGGGCCGGGGACGCAAAACGAACTGCTTACCTATTGGGTGGTGAGACACTTGCGTGGAAATCATTTCTGCTCACTTGAGGCAGGCACTGCGGTCAAGTGGGCTTACAGGTCCAGGGGTTCCATGGACCGGGTATATTCTAAGCGGCCATCGTGACCGTCCAAAGCGGACGTATGGGTTGTTTGGGCCTTGACTCGAGTCGTAACCGTCCGTTTTGCGGGGAAAAAAAGTGAGAACCCATCATCTTAAGCACACTTCCCTCTGCCAGAGCACGCCACGCAACCAGGTGATGTTCCTACTGATTGCCGTTCCAAGCTACCGTAGCGGCCAATGCCGCAGGGATACTGTCCAGATTTCCAAAGCGAAGCAGATAGCCCTTCTCGCCGAGGCGCAGCTGCCTGGTCGATCAAGCCCCAGGCCCTGGTGCTCCTGAGGGCTGCGGGGACACCCAGGACTACGCTGCTGATGGCAGGTGGCTCCGGGCCTCAGTGCCCTGCCAGTGGGCTCTACTGGGGAATCCGTGCTCTCGCACGCGGGGGAGGGGGGATCGGTTGCAGGGGGGCCTCCCTACACATGCCTCTTCTTCTGTCACTTTGGCTGCGGCTGAGCCTGGCACTGGGTGCGTGCATGCTCAGGAGACAGGCTTCTGCGTGTCTCTGGACAGGCCCCGTGCCAGCTGGGACCTGAGCCCCAGCGCAGGTGCACCACCTGCGCTCAGGTTCCTTGGACCGGCCCAGGTCAGCTGAGAGGGAGGAGAACACGGTCCTCACCGCGGAGGGAAGCAAAAGTGCCGACACCTGCCAGCGGGAGAGCCGCATCCAGCAGCCCTGTGGGATCTAAGCCCCCTCTCGCCCCATCCGCTGCCTCCCTCCTCAGCCCCTCCTTTCGGGGCGCCCGGACGGCGCCCGGGGCAGGGGTGGGGGAGGGGCAGGGGCAAGCGCCAGGCCTCCCGCGCCGGCCGTACACCGCTCTCTGACGCCCGCAAAGCCGGACCAAAGCGCAGGCGCCCCGGCCCGCTGGGCCGGCCACGCCCACCGCCGCCCTGGCGCGCAGGCGCCACTCAGCCCGCCCCCCGGCAGACTCGCCCCGACCCCGCCCCTCCTGGTTGCTCTGGAGACGGTGGCCACTGGCGCGAGGTGCCCAAGCCCGGGAGAGGGAAGACGGTGGTGAGGGATTGGGGGAGGGGGCGGGGAGGCGTTTTCTGCCCTCGGGAGTGGTCCCCGGTGGCAGTGCGGGACAGATGAGGCCAATAGGCATCCTGCCGAAACCCACCCGATGCACTTCGGGCAGCGCGTCCACTGCCAGGAAAACCTCCAGCGCTGGGGGAAGCGGGCTTCCAAAATGTGTACACCGAATGCCACCAGGAGGCCACGGGGACGCGACGGAAGGGGTGGCCGACGTGGGTGGAGCCTGCTGGGTGGGGACTGGGCCAGGAGAGAAGCTCTGCTATGCTGTCCTGGACAGTTGTTCCTCCCGTCTGTCTGGCGAAAAGCCAAGAGACAGAAGAAGCTCCAGGAACGAGAGAGCGGCTCCCTTGCCCAAAGTCAGAGGCAAAACTTCCACCGCTAGGGGCCACTGTAGGATAGGAATAGTTCCTTCCTCACACTTGCTGGGGGGCAGAGGGCTGAGTTCTAAGGCAGGGGGAGGGGCAGGGCCCCTTGCAGAAGGGGCTGTGGGGGAAGGGACCCCTGGGCCAGATCTGGGGCTGCTGGGAGAGCCCCCTCTCCATGCCATAGCTCACCTGACCCAGGCCAAGGGTCTGGGTTGGGCCAGGCTGCCAGCCAGACCCGTCTGAAGAGGGGTTTCCTTGCCCACCAAAGTCCCCGAGGCCTCCTCAAGCGGGGGCCTACCTAGGGCCGGCCGGCGTTGCCCTGCAGGTCTCTCCCACGGCCATGGTCACAGACATGCTGTCTCCCATCGCCGTCACCTCCACCTTGTGTCAGGGGAACCCCGGCCTTTCCCACCGGTGACCTGCGGGCTTCGGCCTGGGCTCCCGGCCAGGCCTGCAGAGGCCTGTCTCCCGGAGAGCACAGGCCCAGAGTCTTCCCTCTCCTTGTCAAGGACCTCTCTTTCTCTGCGTTTCTTTGGTGGGACGAGAGGGGCCCCAGAGCACCCGACGACTCTGAGCAATCAGCCTGCCCTTTCTCCTCTCGCCCACCTTTTTGGGACCGGACGAACGAACGAGCATTTCTCTCGGCTCTGGGGCCGGGGACGCAAAACGAAACTGCTTACCTATTGGGTGGTGAGACACTTGCGTGGAAATCATTTCTGCTCACTTGAGGCAGGCACTGCGGTCAAGTGGGCTTACAGGTCCAGGGGTTCCATGGACCGGGTATATTCTAAGCGGCCATCGTGACCGTCCAAAGCGGACGTATGGGTTGTTTGGGCCTTGACTCGAGTCGTAACCGTCCGTTTTGCGGGGAAAAAAAGTGAGAACCCATCATCTTAAGCACACTTCCCTCTGCCAGAGCACGCCACGCAACCAGGTGATGTTCCTACTGATTGCCCGTTCCAAGCTACCGTAGCGGCCAATGCCGCAGGGATACTGTCCAGATTTCCAAAGCGAAGCAGATAGCCCTTCTCGCCGAGGCGCAGCTGCCTGGTCGATCAAGCCCCAGGCCCTGGTGCTCCTGAGGGCTGCGGGGACACCCAGGACTACGCTGCTGATGGCAGGTGGCTCCGGGCCTCAGTGCCCTGCCAGTGGGCTCTACTGGGGAATCCGTGCTCTCGCACGCGGGGGAGGGGGGATTCGGTTGCAGGGGGGCCTCCCTACACATGCCTCTTCTTCTGTCACTTTGGCTGCGGCTGAGCCTGGCACTGGGTGCGTGCATGCTCAGGAGACAGGCTTCTGCGTGTCTCTGGACAGGCCCCGTGCCAGCTGGGACCTGAGCCCCAGCGCAGGTGCACCACCTGCGCTCAGGTTCCTTGGACCGGCCCAGGTCAGCTGAGAGGAGGAGAACACGGTCCTCACCGCGGAGGGAAGCAAAAGTGCCGACACCTGCCAGCGGGAGAGCCGCATCCAGCAGCCCTGTGGGATCTAAGCCCCCTCTCGCCCCATCCGCTGCCTCCCTCCTCAGCCCCTCCTTTCGGGGCGCCCGGACGGCGCCCGGGGCAGGGGTGGGGGAGGGGCAGGGGCAAGCGCCAGGCCTCCCCGCGCCGCCGTACACCGCTCTCTGACGCCCGCAAAGCCGGGACCAAAGCGCAGGCGCCCCGGCCCGCTGGGCCGGCCACGCCCACCGCCGCCCTGGCGCGCAGGCGCCACTCAGCCCGCCCCCGGCAGACTCGCCCCGACCCCGCCCCTCCTGTTGCTCTGGAGACGGTGGCCACTGGCGCGAGGTGCCCAAGCCCGGGAGAGGGAAGACGGTGGTGAGGGATTGGGGGAGGGGGCGGGGAGGCGTTTTCTGCCCTCGGGAGTGGTCCCGGTGGCAGTGCCGGGACAGATGAGGCCAATAGGCATCCTGCCGAAACCCACCCGATGCACTTCGGGCAGCGCGTCCACTGCCAGGAAAACCTCCAGCGCTGGGGGAAGCGGGCTTCCAAAATGTGTACACCGAATGCCACCAGGAGGCCACGGGGACGCGACGGAAGGGGTGGCCGACGTGGGTGGAGCCTGCTGGGTGGGGACTGGGCCAGGAGAGAAGCTCTGCTATGCTGTCCTGGACAGTTGTTCCCTCCCGTCTGTCTGGCGAAAAGCCAAGAGACAGAAGAAGCTCCAGGAACGAGAGAGCGGCTCCCTTGCCCAAAGTCAGAGGCAAAACTTCCACCGCTAGGGGCCACTGTAGGATAGGAATAGTTCCTTCCTCACACTTGCTGGGGGGCAGAGGGCTGAGTTCTAAGGCAGGGGAGGGGCAGGGCCCCTTGCAGAAGGGGCTGTGGGGGAAGGGACCCCTGGGCCAGATCTGGGGCTGCTGGGAGAGCCCCCTCTCCATGCCATAGCTCACCTGACCCAGGCCAAGGGTCTGGGTTGGGCCAGGCTGCCAGCCAGACCCGTCTGAAGAGGGGTTTCCTTGCCCACCAAAGTCCCCGAGGCCTCCTCAAGCGGGGGCCTACCTAGGGCCGGCCGGCGTTGCCCTGCAGGTCTCTCCCACGGCCATGGTCACAGACATGCTGTCTCCCATCGCCGTCACCTCCACCTTGTGTCAGGGGAACCCCGGCCTTTCCCACCGGTGACCTGCGGGCTTCGGCCTGGGCTCCCGGCCAGGCCTGCAGAGGCCTGTCTCCCGGAGAGCACAGGCCCAGAGTCTTCCCTCTCCCTTGTCAAGGACCTCTCTTTCTCTGCGTTTCTTGGTGGGACGAGAGGGGCCCCAGAGCACCCCGACGACTCTGAGCAATCAGCCTGCCCTTTCTCCTCTCGCCCACCTTTTTGGGACCGGACGAACGAACGAGCATTTCTCTCGGCTCTGGGGCCGGGGGACGCAAAACGAAACTGCTTACCTATTGGGTGGTGAGACACTTGCGTGGAAATCATTTCTGCTCACTTGAGGCAGGCACTGCGGTCAAGTGGGCTTACAGGTCCAGGGGTTCCATGGACCGGGTATATTCTAAGCGGCCATCGTGACCGTCCAAAGCGGACGTATGGGTTGTTTGGGCCTTGACTCGAGTCGTAACCGTCCGTTTTGCGGGGAAAAAAAGTGAGAACCCATCATCTTAAGCACACTTCCCTCTGCCAGAGCACGCCACGCAACCAGGTGATGTTCCTACTGATTGCCGTTCCAAGCTACCGTAGCGGCCAATGCCGCAGGGATACTGTCCAGATTTCCAAAGCGAAGCAGATAGCCCTTCTCGCCGAGGCGCAGCTGCCTGGTCGATCAAGCCCCAGGCCCTGGTGCTCCTGAGGGCTGCGGGGACACCCAGGACTACGCTGCTGATGGCAGGTGGCTCCGGGCCTCAGTGCCTGCCAGTGGGCTCTACTGGGGAATCCGTGCTCTCGCACGCGGGGGAGGGGGGATTCGGTTGCAGGGGGGCCTCCCTACACATGCCTCTTCTTCTGTCACTTTGGCTGCGGCTGAGCCTGGCACTGGGTGCGTGCATGCTCAGGAGACAGGCTTCTGCGTGTCTCTGGACAGGCCCCGTGCCAGCTGGGACCTGAGCCCCAGCGCAGGTGCACCACCTGCGCTCAGGTTCCTTGGACCGGCCCAGGTCAGCTGAGAGGGAGGAGAACACGGTCCTCACCGCGGAGGGAAGCAAAAGTGCCGACACCTGCCAGCGGGAGAGCCGCATCCAGCAGCCCTGTGGGATCTAAGCCCCCTCTCGCCCCATCCGCTGCCTCCCTCCTCAGCCCCTCCTTTCGGGGCGCCCGGACGGCGCCCGGGGCAGGGGTGGGGGAGGGGCAGGGGCAAGCGCCAGGCCTCCCGCGCCGCCGTACACCGCTCTCTGACGCCCGCAAAGCCGGGACCAAAGCGCAGGCGCCCCGGCCCGCTGGGCCGGCCACGCCCACCGCCGCCCTGGCGCGCAGGCGCCACTCAGCCCGCCCCCGGCAGACTCGCCCCGACCCCGCCCCTCCTGGTTGCTCTGGAGACGGTGGCCACTGGCGCGAGGTGCCCAAGCCCGGGAGAGGGAAGACGGTGGTGAGGGATTGGGGGAGGGGGCGGGGAGGCGTTTTCTGCCCTCGGGAGTGGTCCCCGGTGGCAGTGCCGGGACAGATGAGGCCAATAGGCATCCTGCCGAAACCCACCCGATGCACTTCGGGCAGCGCGTCCACTGCCAGGAAAACCTCCAGCGCTGGGGGAAGCGGGCTTCCAAAATGTGTACACCGAATGCCACCAGGAGGCCACGGGGACGCGACGGAAGGGGTGGCCGACGTGGGTGGAGCCTGCTGGGTGGGGACTGGGCCAGGAGAGAAGCTCTGCTATGCTGTCCTGGACAGTTGTTCCCTCCCGTCTGTCTGGCGAAAAGCCAAGAGACAGAAGAAGCTCCAGGAACGAGAGAGCGGCTCCCTTGCCCAAAGTCAGAGGCAAAACTTCACCGCTAGGGGCCACTGTAGGATAGGAATAGTTCCTTCCTCACACTTGCTGGGGGGCAGAGGCTGAGTTCTAAGGCAGGGGGAGGGGCAGGGCCCCTTGCAGAAGGGGCTGTGGGGGAAGGGACCCCTGGGCCAGATCTGGGGCTGCTGGAGAGCCCCCTCTCCATGCCATAGCTCACCTGACCCAGGCCAAGGGTCTGGGTTGGGCCAGGCTGCCAGCCAGGCCCGTCTGAAGAGGGGTTTCCTTGCCCACCAAAGTCCCCGAGGCCTCCTCAAGCGGGGGCCTACCTAGGGCCGGCCGGCGTTGCCCTGCAGGTCTCTCCCACGGCCATGGTCACAGACATGCTGTCTCCCATCGCCGTCACCTCCACCTTGTGTCAGGGGAACCCCGGCCTTTCCCACCGTGACCTGCGGGCTTCGGCCTGGGCTCCCGGCCAGGCCTGCAGAGGCCTGTCTCCCGGAGAGCACAGGCCCAGAGTCTTCCCTCTCCCTTGTCAAGGACCTCTCTCTTTCTCTTCGCGTTTCTTTGGTGGGACGAGAGGGGCCCCAGAGCACCCCGACGACTCTGAGCAATCAGCCTGCCCTTTCTCCTCTCGCCCACCTTTTTGGGACCGGACGAACGAACGAGCATTTCTCTCGGCTCTGGGGCCGGGGACGCAAAACGAAACTGCTTACCTATTGGGTGGTGAGACACTTGCGTGGAAATCATTTCTGCTCACTTGAGGCAGGCACTGCGGTCAAGTGGGCTTACAGGTCCAGGGGTTCCATGGACCGGGTATATTCTAAGCGGCCATCGTGACCGTCCAAAGCGGACGTATGGGTTGTTTGGGCCTTGACTCGAGTCGTAACCGTCCGTTTTGGGGGGAAAAAAAAGTGAGAACCCATCATCTTAAGCACACTTCCCTCTGCCAGAGCACGCCACGCAACCAGGTGATGTTCCTACTGATTGCCGTTCCAAGCTACCGTAGCGGCCAATGCCGCAGGGATACTGTCCAGATTTCCAAAGCGAAGCAGATAGCCCTTCTCGCCGAGGCGCAGCTGCCTGGTCGATCAAGCCCCAGGCCCTGGTGCTCCTGAGGGCTGCGGGGACACCCAGGACTACGCTGCTGATGGCAGGTGGCTCCGGGCCTCAGTGCCCTGCCAGTGGGCTCTACTGGGGAATCCGTGCTCTCGCACGCGGGGGAGGGGGGATTCGGTTGCAGGGGGCCTCCCTACACATGCCTCTTCTTCTGTCACTTTGGCTGCGGCTGAGCCTGGCACTGGGTGCGTGCATGCTCAGGAGACAGGCTTCTGCGTGTCTCTGGACAGGCCCCGTGCCAGCTGGGACCTGAGCCCCAGCGCAGGTGCACCACCTGCGCTCAGGTTCCTTGGACCGGCCCAGGTCAGCTGAGAGGAGGAGAACACGGTCCTCACCGCGGAGGGAAGCAAAAGTGCCGACACCTGCCAGCGGGAGAGCCGCATCCAGCAGCCCTGTGGGATCTAAGCCCCCTCTCGCCCCATCCGCTGCCTCCCTCCTCAGCCCCTCCTTTCGGGGCGCCCGGACGGCGCCCGGGGCAGGGGTGGGGGAGGGGCAGGGGCAAGCGCCAGGCCTCCCGCGCCGCCGTACACCGCTCTCTGACGCCCGCAAAGCCGGACCAAAGCGCAGGCGCCCCGGCCCGCTGGGCCGGCCACGCCCACCGCCGCCCTGGCGCGCAGGCGCCACTCACCCCGCCCCCGGCAGACTCGCCCCGACCCCCGCCCCTCCTGGTTGCTCTGGAGACGGTGGCCACTGGCGCGAGGTGCCCAAGCCCGGGAGAGGGAAGACGGTGGTGAGGGATTGGGGGAGGGGGCGGGGAGGCGTTTTCTGCCCTCGGGAGTGGTCCCCGGTGGCAGTGCCGGGACAGATGAGGCCAATAGGCATCCTGCCGAAACCCACCCGATGCACTTCGGGCAGCGCGTCCACTGCCAGGAAAACCTCCAGCGCTGGGGGAAGCGGGCTTCCAAAATGTGTACA
>NW_026688507.1:0-43204 GCF_030445035.2 Dasypus novemcinctus
TGGCAGGATGAGAAGATGCCATCTGAGTAGGCGGGTTTCATCACTTCCTTGTTACTAATGACATGTGTGCCCAAGAGCTATGAGAAACATTTGGGAGACAGGAAACCATGGCCATCCTTCATGACCCTAACTAGAAGTTTCCACATTAAAGAGGAAGCAAAATTTCAATGCTCACTATTCCCGGCAGCCCCCACCCTACCTGGGTAATCAGATCTGGAAGCATGGAGACCCATTCCTGAGTGAATGCTGGGACTTGTCTGCACACAGAATATCCTGAGTGGACCCCTGGAGAGGGATTTCCTTTGGTATGGCTTCAGACAGATTTTGGGGTCTCCAGTTCTCTTGGCTGGGGGTGGTAGGAGCTTCTCAACTCAGCCTCTAGAGACACCCCATTCTCAAGCTCCATGGCTGGGATGACACCAGGCCCCAACCCATAATCAGAGGCCGGGAGAACCAGACTCCAGTTAGTGATGGTAGTTGGTTGGATAAGGTCAGCTCAGACATGGCCTCTGTCTGAAGGGAACAGATTGTGTCCTGTGATGCCGTGAGTGAATCAGTCCATTCGATACCCTCTTGGGTCTCTGTGTCCTCATGTGGAAAGGAGGCATGACCATTAAGTGTTGCCACCCTCACAGTGAGGTGGCGAGGCTCAAGGGAGGAAAGGAACATAGTTGAGCATTCTCGTGACTCTGAGGGGTAGAGCATGATGGTGAGAGCATCGTTGCTGCTAACATGCAACACTAGGGCCTCTGGCCTCCCGATGAGGGGGTTCAAGTCTTTGTCCTTACAACAGAGATAGAGACTCTGAGAGGCCAGTCTTCTTGCACAAGGTCATGCAGGGGACATCAGGCATATAATGGGAGCTGATTTCCACCTTCCCACTTGATCCAGGCGTCCAAGATCCCAGGGACAATAGTTGAGGGATGGAAAGCCTCACTAACCTAGTCCTCAACCCTAGCAGGAGGAGATCTCCAAGTTTGCAACCCTGGAGATGAAACCCGAAAGATTCCAGAAGGAGCAGCAGCAGGAAATGGTGAGTGTGCATGAGGCTGGGAGGGTCAGGGAGGGGTGACCTCAAAGTCAGCATGGGGCTGTGCTCAAGCCCATCCCTCTGGACCCCTACACCTGGAAAATGTCCCTTCAATATCTCTGGAACCTTTAGGACCATGAGCTGTTGGAATCCTGGGGGACTAGTTGCAGCCAGTCAGAGTAAAAGTCTGGAAGAGCTGACAATGAGTGGATTGGGTGGGGTAGGGATTAAATTTGGTGACTTAAGAAAAGCCAGTGGTGGGAGGTGACTGCAAGGGATTTGGGGTCCTTGGAGTCTAGAAGAGGAACTTAGAGGGTGAGAGTTAAGTGTCCAACACTGCCCAGAGAAGGCTGTGTGGTCCTAGGAGTGTGAGACTGAGGAGTTTTCAGGGCATGGTCTGGGGGGCACCTCAGAGCCTGTGCTAATCCCCACCCCAATGCCACAGGGTGTCATCGAGGGCATTGTCCCTTGCCTGGGGACATTTCTCACTCAATTTTTAATGGTGGACAATGCAATGCAGGAGCATCTAGAAGTAAGTGAGCCTTGGGGCAGAGGCAGGAGCAGGGGCAGAGTAGGAAAGGGACCCTGATGTTTGTGAGGAGAGGCCACTCCCTGAGCCCTGAGCTCTCACCAGTGGGCAAACAGGGTCTCCTGAAACCTCACAGCCTCCCTGGAAGCTGGGGCACCAGCTCCTGCAGATGAGTAAAGGAGGCTGGCTCATCCTTCCGTTGTCTTCAGAGGCTGGGACTAGAAGTTCTCTGTCTCCACTCCTGGTCCCCATTGATGGAGACCAGAATTGGCCTGGTTCCATTCCTGGCCTCGACTTCCCTGTTCATGTTGAACCCTACATTAATGCAGTGTGACAAGGGCTCAAGGGTAAAGGACATGGCAATGGATGGGGGCCCCTTCATGATGGATGCAAACTCTGTCTTCCAGGGGACGAGGGTCAATTTAGACAAAAGGAAAAATGTGAGCAGCAGTGGCCATCACTGCTGGGGTGGGGCTGGGGTAGGGCATGGGATGGAAAACAGGGACCCTCCTGGGCAGGACACCCTCAGGCTGCATGCAGCTTCCTCTTAATTTGATGGGGAGATTTTGAGGAGAAAAGACAGGGCCAAAGTCTCCTTCTGGAGGTTGAGGATATACTTGGATGAAGGACAACTTCATGGGGGATCAGTTGTGTGAACTCAGCTCGGAGGGAAGGTAGAAACTGGAAGGGAGTGGAGGTGTTGGAGGACCCACAGGAGCAAAACAGCCACTGGCTCCCATCCCACCCAGCAAGCCCATCCAGGTCTCAGCAGTGACTATTCCTTCACTTTGGCCGTAGGAATACCAGATGATTGCTGAGTTCCAGCAGCTCCAGGTGGGTTGCAGCTATGACTCCCTTATGCCCAGTGAGCATTTTGGGACCTGGTTTGGAGACGTGGAGCAGCTCAGCAAGAATGACAGGTAAGTTCAGGAGAGCATCAGGCAACGGAAGTTGTGGGATCACCATTGAGGATCCTGGGTCAGCATAGAAACTGTTGCCTAAAGACAGATGGGGAACCCAAAGTCAACTGCTGTGCAGGCACTGGGAAGGAGATCTGAGGTGTGGCTCCTGGGACCCTATACTTGCCACTCTGCCCTGCAGCTACCACCTGTCTTGCGAGCTGGAGCCCCCATCCCAGCCAGCCAGTAAGAACTTTAGGGACACAGACCACCTGGAAGACTTCAAGCCTTGGAGTAAAGAGTACCCAGGGTGGGCAAGTGTGGGCTGACTCAGGGCTCCTGGAAACTAGGCTCTATGGAATTGGGGAGACTGACAGTTTAGCCCAGGGGTCCCAGATCCACTCCCAATCAAGCCCGTGAGTTGGGCGAGTTGCCCTATCCCTGGGCCTGTTTCCACTTCTGTGAAATGGTGTGACACAGCATGATCGCTAAGTGAGTCAGAGTCCCTGTCTACTATTAATGGAATGACCACTTAGCAGGGTACAGTGGTAGCAGGGGAGAAGTTTGATTGCATTCCAGGGGAGGCCCCCAAGGTAAACCAACCTATCCATCCAGCTGCCTGGCCCCTGACACTAAGTCCAGTGGTAGCAGCAACCCCTACTCCAGTGTGGCCCTGACTTCTGCAGTGGGGATGCAGCTGAATCACCTCACACACATGAGGCTGACTCCTCAAGCTCTAAGGTGAAAATCCACCTGGACCATGTCCAAGAGTCTCATGATGGCAATGAAATGAAGGTGAGTGCCCACCTCTTCCCATGTCAGTCCTTGCCCTCACCCTTTCCTGTGCCTGCTTGGCCCTCTCCAGGTCCACAAAGAAGTCAAAAATTGTTGATTCCCACAGAATTTCTTGGCCCTTCTAGAGATTCTAGAGCAGCCCTAGGGTACCCCAAGGCTCCAGGTCTTCTGCTGATCTTGCTATCATCCACCATTGGGGTAGTCGACATCTGCATCTACTCAGAACTCCTCTATTGTCATATCAGCATCCAGAAGAACATCCTCTTCCTCCTCCTCTATCAAACCCTGGGACAGCTTGTTCATTCCCAGGCACCACAACTCACGGCCATGCTATAAGTGGCATGTGATTGACTACAGCATTCTCTGTTTCAGCCTGGAGTAGGACATTGCCAGCCAAACAAGAGCATTATGGTGAGCTGCATGTGTAGCTGCCCCATGGAACCCATCACTGGTTCAGGCAGTAGACACATAAGGAATGACATGTTACCTCCTTGCCATCCTGGAGTTGGTGGGGATGGACAGACAGCCACCTCCAGAGGCAATAAGAGCATGAGTTTGATGGCAGGACAGTGGACATAGGGGCTGAGGCTGGCATGCTGAGTCAGGATGTCTCTATGAGGCAGCCTCAAAGAGGAGGAGGGAAAGGACAGCCTGCCAGGCCTAAGGGGGTCATGTGCTTGGCCAGTCTGAGGAACAACCTGGGGGCCAGGTTGATGGAACAGGGGTCAAGGGGAAGAGTTCAGGTCAGATTGGTGCTGGGAGCTGGGTCACATCAGGCCCTGTAAGCTGCTGGATGGAGCTTGACTTTCTCATAGGAGGAGATGGGAGTCACTGGAGGGTCAGAGCAGAACAGGGACAGCAGGTTACCTTTGGCTTCAAAACAGAGGTTGGGAAGGTGTGTGGAGACACAGGCTGGTGAGAGTCTGCTGTCATGACCCAGAAGGGAGCATGGGGTCTGCCCCAGGATGGTGGTCATCAAGGTGTGAGCAGGAGCCAGATCCAGGATGGGATGTGCAGATGGAGCCACCCCAGCCCCACTGCACAGAGGCTGCCCGAGCTGCCATGTTACACATCCACCCTGGGCTGCACTTCTCTTTTTTCTTGTCTTTTTTTTTTTTTAAGATAAATAGATCACAAAAAATGTTACACTCCTCCCACATCAACAATCTCTTTCATCACTGTGGCACATTCAGTGCATTTGGTGACTACGTTTGGAGCACTGCTACACTGCATGGATTATAGTTTACATTGTAGTTTACACTCTCTTCCAGTTTATTCAGTAGGTTATGGCAGGATATATAATGTCCAGCATCTGGTGTGCCATAGATTGTCATCCAGACCCTCCTCCTCTCTGACTTGGATGAAAGGACTAGTCTGGGCTTGAACTAGATGTTGTGGGCTCTGTCCTGGTGGTGTCCAAGAGGGTCAGGGTCAGGGCATGGGCACTCCTTGAGGGCAAGCCATCTCCTGTGATTGTTAGGCAGGAGTCAATAGAGTGAGGCCCAGATTTCACTCCTCAGTCCCCACCCTCTGTTGCATGGTCACCCTTTGGCCCTGGGAGTTCATAGCAGTTGTGAAGGCCAAGAAACAGGAGACAGATTTCAGCCTATAGGGCAGTTGTTTGAAACAACACTGGGAAACATCCTTAAGACAAAGATGAAAGTTCTTATGGAAGTTGGGGTTAGGAATGACTGGAAAGAATGCCTTCATTCCATGGAGGTCTTCCCAGAAGAGCAAGAGAAGACAGTGAGGCTCCTATAGACCCAGCCCTGAAAAGAATTGGCTCCATAGGGTCTTTGGCAGCTGCATTTGGGGGAGCTGGTCCCAGGACCCATACCCTGAGAGCCTGTCCCTTGACTCACCATAGGTGACCAACCAGGAAATGGCTCCAGCTGTGATCCTCAAGGCCATGGAAGAACACAACCTGGATGAGGACAAGCCAGAGGACTATAAGCTGGTGCAAATCATTTCAAAGGTCAAAGTTAGTCAGGGGATGAGTTGGAGAGGACAATGGTGGAAGAGGTGGACCTGCACACCATGTCCCCAGTCTGAAATCTGAGGCCCTTTGGCCCCAGTGTACCTGACTGCAGGGTGGGTAGGCACCTTGTCCACAAACTAGGCTTCCAAGAGCAGCCCTCAGTGCCCACAGCCTCTTCTCCCTACCTTCTCTTTCTCACTTGTGTACACTTCCCTGGACATGACCCAGGCATTTGGACACCAAGTTCAAAGCTAACCACATTGAGGTACTCAGAGAAAGGACTTTTCACCTTGGATCATGAGAAAGTTGGCCAAGCAGAGGAACTCAACTTGAAAGGCATCATCTGGACAGAAGGTGTGACTGCATCATGACTGATGGACACAAGCACCAAACATGCTACAGGCCATGTCTTTATGATAGGGAAAACTGGACCAAATCTCTTTGATCCCCTTTGGAGGCTCTAGGGAGCTGACTCATTATTCTATAGAGTGGAAAAAAGAAAGATCCAGAACAGAACAGACCCAGAGCCAGGCATCCTGGGCACTGAACCCTTAGATAGGATTCTTAAGCACCTGGGCTGGCTTCTCGTTCCTGAAAGGAAGAGAAAATTTACCAATCTATGCACACATGGTATGTCTGTGAACAATAAAGTTAACTGGATTCTTGTCAGTGAGCTGATCCCCTCTCCCAGCCAATAGACCAGTCAAATTAAAATAACTCCCACCATTCCTAGAATTTGGTTTTAAATCCTCTCTTGTCTTTTGAATGGGAAATGGGAGCTGTGAGGTGTGAAATAGGGGATAAGGATCCGTCCTACAGAACAGGAAGACAGAGACGTCTGGAGAGCTGTAAAAAGGAGATGAGTCGCCACACCACTGAGGCTGGAGCAGAAATTTAGCCCAGTGTTTCTTTCAAGCTGGCCCTAGGCCTGGAAGACAGAAGGAAGATGGGATCAGTGTAAATACTTGCTAGGTGTCAGGCACTGCATGGTCATGGAGACCTTCAGGAACCCTGCTTAGGAAGCCTGGACTAGGGTTGACCCTTTGCTGGGCCCCAGTGGTCTTGTGTTGGGTAGTACCTTATTTAGGGGCCTTGCATTGAGTTCTAGAATTCCAATTTCAACTCTGAGATCCTGAGTAGTGTAGGCATCAGGGAGTGGGATGGGGAATAGATGACTTGTTATCAGCTCCATTCTGAGGTTGGCAGGGAAGAGTCAGAGTCACTTTATAAACAAGTATTCCTCATTTTCATGCAGAGTCTTTTCTGCAGGCAGGTGTCATTCAGAGGTTCCTTTTTGGTCCTGGAGTTGGGTTGGGGGATTCAGGTCCCTGGCAGAGGCCTGCTTTCATGGGGGCATAAAGGGATGGGTTGTCCTGTGATCCCTTGGAGTACAATAGACCACCTTTCTGCAGCACTATCCAGTGCTGCAGATCCCAGACACTGCAAAAGTGTATTACATGATGTGTCCCTCACCCAAGAATCATTTAATGCTTATGAAGCAGACCTCACCCATGGATGCCAAGCTCAAGAAGACATCTCAGCCTTTCTGGAGAAGAAGCTGAAGGGACCCAAGTTCCAAAAGGGGAAAATCTAACTGACCCCTGGTGACTGCCAGCCTCAGGGCCCCCCTGCCCAGGTTTGCCTGGCCAAGCAGTTTTGCTGACCCCCACCACAGTGGGACAGGCCAGACAGGCACCTCCCTCCCCACCAGTCCAGGCTATTTACTATTGTAAATATTAAATTTAGATGTGAATATTTTATTATTAAAATCTTGTTTCAACTACAGCCTTGGAGTTGATGACTGGTTTTTTCCTTTACAATGTTAATTGAAATGAGGTGCAGCCTCTTACATTGCTCATTCAAATAAGAAATCATGCAGAGACATCAGTTTATTTTAGAAAGGAGAAGTGGAGAGCCAGCCCCCCTTCCTTGGCTTCCTGAAGCAAACACAGCAATCCTCTTTCACAGAGCAAATGTGCATTTCAATATCAATACACCTAGAAGGAGCATGGGGACTATTGGATTTAGAAGTTGAAGGTACTTCCCTTTGCCAGGACCATTTCCTGACCCTGTACAAGGCAGTGGCTGCCTTTCTACCACTTTGGAGGAAGGACATTTTCTGCTTCTTAGCTGCGGCTTTGTTTGAGCACCAAATAGGAACCTGTAGTTTTCAAGGGCACACTCTAGATTTACATGCACATGAGGCACAGAAAAAAATTAGAACAATTCTAACAATATGGAAAGAAAAAGGACATAGGGAGATTACTAACACATGGTCCAGGGCAGGCAGAGCTTTGCATCCTAAATTCCCCTCTATGCCCAATGGTCAAATATTTACCTTACATTTCATGCTTTGGGATCCTTATCCCTGATATCAGAATTCTTTCCTTTTGAGGGGGATGGGGGGATTGAGATGCAGCTTGTCAGGCTCCAGCTGGGCCTAGTTTTATAAACACTACCACTCCCTATGAACTGGTGGTTCCCACTGCCTGCCATTCCTTGTGTAATTTCTTAACCCAGAAAAGCCCTGGCAGGCTCTGGCCTCTGTGATGGGTACCTGGTGGCCTCTCTCACCTGGCTGGGGCCTGAGACATTACCCATAGGCTCTGAATCCCAAGAGAAGGACACTTATTCCTTGTAAGCTAGAGAAGCCACATAGGCTTTTCCATGGCTCAAGGTGAAATCTTGGATGGTGTGGTTTGAGAGCCACCATCTCAGGGATCTCTAGTTTACACTCTCAATTTTGTTGCTACTGACTGTCCTCAAGGGGAGTTTGGCTCTGAGCCCTTAGAGCTTAAAGCCCCCTGGGATGACTGCACCATTGTCTGGAATTTGTGCTTTGCTTTAGTCATTGGGGTGTGGACAGTTCATAGAGGGAGTGGTTGCAGGGGCCTGAGGGGAAAAGGAATGCTACCAGGACTGAGGACCACAGTCCTGCACAAACATACCTGCCCACAATTAAATTACTGAGTGACTTCCTGTCTGAGTGGTGACAGGCCCTGCCCTGAGCTACCTCTGTGCCCTCCCCTGGCTTTCCCAGTGTTCATGAACTAAAGATTTAGCCCCTGGCACAACACACAGCCCCAGGACCCTGCACCATCCTCCTGCCTGCCCTAGCTGTGAGCTGTGGGGCCACTTCCAAAGGCTTGTCAGGGAAGTGAAAACACTATGATATTACATTTTAATTAGCAAATGTATGTCTGAACTTGTCCATTTTCTCTGTAAATATTTATTTACAGAGAATAGGTCCAGCTCTTTTTATTGAGAAGACCTATAAGTAAGGAAAATCTGGTAACAACATCCACCACTGATGCCCAGATTGTGGTCTCAAAATACTATTTTCCATGAAAAGAGAAGAGGGCACCTAGGAGGTATGTGTGAGTCCAGGTCTTAGCCAGGAAGTGTGTGAGAGGAACCTGACAATCATGGCATACTGGAGAGCATGGAAGGCATCAAAGCCCTCAGGGGTGGTTGGGGGAAGTGATAGCTACTGGGTCCAGGATTTCATTTGGAATTGATGAAAATATTCTGTGATTAGATAGTGGTTATTGTTTTACAGCCTTATGAATATACTGAGAAGCACTGGGTATGGTGCTTTCACAAGCTGAAGTTATACAATGTTAATTATAGCTCAATAAAAAATATGTTAAGTTTGATACTGGAAGCCCATAGTATTGTTTGCCTTGATAGGGTCCTAGACAGCTTGTGACATAGAGAAACACCTGCACAATCACTGATGATCTTAAGAAAGCCTCAGGGGCTTTCAGAAACAAGAGGAATTGGGGGCAGGTCAAGTGAGTTGCTTGTGTCCCTGGTTCTGGCCTTTCCTCTTGACCAAATCCCCCACCCCATCCTGGCTGCCTCCTGGGAATGGCATCTCTCCTCATGTATTTTGGGGGGAACTCAGAGAGAGTCTTCCCATTACCCTGAGATTCTACACATGTCACATGTAAGTAAAAGTATTTGTGGGAACTTGTAAACCAGGGTAGTAACACTGCTCAAGCACTGCTGTACTGACTTGTAAACTGCCATGGCCTTGAGTACCCCAAGCACTACCCTAGACTCCCTGGCCCTTTCTTTAGGGCCCCAGGACCTCCCCATGATCTGGCACCTAAAGTGTTCATGCTTTATGCAGGGGGCTTCAGGATCCCAGGAAGGCTAGTTTTCTCTCTTGACCAAACTGCCAGCCTAGCTCCTTGGATGCCCCTTCCCCTCCCCCATCCTGACTCAAAACTAATCTTGTAGCTGTGGACTGCAGAGAAAACTACTCAGAATGCAGGAAAACAAAGAGTAAAAAACTCTCAGACTGTAAGAACTCTAAATCTCACATTCATCCCCAATCTCCCCCTCTCATCTTCCACTTACTCAACACTTTAGGCTGCCCTGGGGTGGGGAGGCCCCTCACCAGGCAGTTCCCTCTGCCTCTTACTCTCCTCCAGCCTTCCAGAACTCCAGGTGACCTCATCACAGGCCCTTGGTTGTCAGGGAAAAAGCACAACCACATGCCCTAGAGCTCCCTCTGCTGGCCAAAGCAGATCAGCTTTTTCCTGCTCATTGTCTAGGAGCCACCAAGTCCTGCTGGGATTGATGGGTGGCTTTTTGCTGAATGGTCCCCAGAAAGGAGCCCTGTGTGGCCAAGAAAGAAGGGAAAACAACCTAGGAGAGGAGCTTTCCATGAGCAGGTGGAAGAAAAAACAGCTGCTATGTGTTGGAGGTGGATTCAGTGGTCTGTGGAGTGGGGTCAGTGACAGATGTCCTGAGACTTTTCAAGGGGTGTGGGAAGAAACAATATCCACTTCCACGGTAAAAATGTTTAAATGTAACATGTACAAGTTCATAAAGGAAGAGCATGTTGAATGCACACGGCCTGTAAGCTGAAGTGATGAAGGAGCAGATCCTAGGAGTAAATTGAAAAAGTCAAACACAGAGCAGAGCTGAGACACAGAGAGAAAAGGCACAGAGAGAGGGAGGGAGGAGAAGGCTGGGTCTGGGAGTGGGAAGAGAGGAGGTGAACTGGGGTCCATGGCAGACAGAGAAAGAGAGCAGCCAAGCACCAGTCCCCTTGTCCTGCTGTCATCTGCTCTAATCTTACCCCTTGGCTAAGGGAACTAGTCTACCTGTGCCCCTGCTTCTTGCCACCCAATTACTGAACAACACAGACTTGGCCAAGAGCAGGTGCCCAGGGACTGTTAGAACCCAGGCTCTTAGGTATATGGGCTTTCCAGGTGATCTTATCTGTGAGTGTCCAGAAAGCCATTGTTGACAATAAGACCACAGTGGCTTCTGAGATTCAGGAGTAGTGATCCGAGGGATGCCTGCATCCTGGAGGTACCCAGGGTCCCTACAATAGCCCTAGTGCTGTGTCTGAACCTGGATGCAAAAGGCATGAATTTGGGGCAGCTAAAATCCAAGAGTTAACACAAATGTTAGCAATTAAATGGAAGCTTCACACAGCATATAGGCCCTGGAGCTCAGGGAAAGTGGAACACATGAATCAAACCCTCAAAATCATCCTAGCCAAGTTTTGTCAGAAAACTGGCCTCCCATGGGTAGATCTGCTCCCATTAGCCCTTCTTAGAGTCAGATGCACCCCCAGGCCCTCAGGCTATTCACATTTTGAAATTCTGTTTGGACAACCACCCCCAGTTATTCAAACCTTCAAGGGAAATCTCAAGCTCCTAGGAAAAACTGGCCAGGATTCTACCCCCTAGCAGTTAGGAAAAACCCTAGCCCAAATACACAAAGCTGTCCTGTCTCAGGATCCCATCCCATTGGGCCACTGAGTCCACCCACACTTACCTGGAGACCTAGTTTGGGTAAAAAACTGGGGGAAAACAAAACCCTCCAGCCCACCTGGATGGGCCAACATACTGTTATCTTTGTAACCCCTAATGCTCTCAAACTTTCAGGTTATTTCCCCTTGGATTCATAGTACCAGTGTTAAAAGAGCATATTCCAAATGAAAAACAAGATAACTGTACAACTCACCCTGTACCTGACTGTCCCTTGAAAATCTAAATTACCCAGAGCCACCAAAAATCACCATCACCTGATTAAATGTACTCCTGTTACTTGTGGTTCCTGCCCCTCTTCAAACTGCTTGGATTACTGTTTGAGACTGAACTAACAACTACAGCTCCCAGAGACTGGATTGTAATTAAAAAAATACTAATCTTAAAAACATACTTGTGTTTTGTAAAATGCTTTATTACCTTAAGTTGTTTTTCCACTTAGCTCCAGTAATGCCCTATAAAAATTACAAGGGCATTAAAGGGGGAACTGTTGAGAAACAAAAAGCATAACCTTGCAGAAAAAAAAATTTAATGAGCCACTCCTGCCCCTGCTTCTGTAAATCAGCCTGTGAGAACATAGCCTTTGCAGGAGAATATTAAATGAATGACTCCTACCCCCGTTCTGTAAACTAACAAAACACTCCTGTCCCCTGCTTCTGTAAATTAGCCACAAAAGCATGACAGTACACTTGCCTTCTGCTTCTGTAACCCCACTTACGAAATTTTGCCTAGCAATGCATTAGTGAATGAGCAAAAGTCATACTGATCCCACATAAAATCCTATATAACATTCAATGCAATCCCAATAAAAATCAGCACAGCATTCTTTAATGAACTAGAAAACTAGCTGTGAAATTTATTTGGAAAGGAAAGAGGCCCCGAATAGACAAAGACGTATTGAAAAAGAAAAATGAATTTGGAGGAATCACATTACCTGACTTCAAAACATACTACAAAGCTACAGTAGTGATAACAGCATGGAATTGGCACAAAGAGAGACAAACAGACCAATAGAACTGAATTGAGAGTTCCAATATAGATCCTCATATATATAGTCATATAATATTTGATAAAGCCACCAAACCCTCTTAACTGAGAGAGAATGGCCTCTTCAATAAATGGTGCCTAGAGAACTGGATATCCATATGTAAAGGAATGAAAGAGGATTACCAACTCACACCTTATACAAAAATCAACTCAAGATGGATCAAAGACCTAAATGTAAGAGCCAAGACCACGAAGACTTTGGAAAGCAGTGTAGGGAAACAGCTACAGGATCTTCCAATAGGTAAGAGCTTCATGAACTTCACACCAAAAGCACGAGCAGCAAAAGAACAAATAGATAAATGAGACTTCCTCAAAATTAAAGTCTTCTGCACCTCAAAGGATTTTGTCAATAAAGTGAAAAGAGAGCCTACACAATGGGAGAAAATATTTGGTAACCATATATCTGATAGGAGACTTATAACTTGCATATATAAAGAACTCCTATATCTTGAAAATAAAAAGAAAAACAACCCACTTAAAAATGGGAAAAATAATTAAACAGACACTTCTCCAAAGAAGAAATACAAATGCCTAAAAAGCACATGAGAAAATGCTCCAAATCTCTAGCTATAAGGGAAATGCAAATCAAAACTACAATGAGATACCACCTTACTCCCATAAGATTGGCAGCTATGAGAAAAACAGAAGACTACAAATACTGGAGAGGATGTGGAGGAATGGGAACACTCATCCACTGCTGGTGGGAATGTAGAAGGATCCAACCATTCTGGAGGACAGTTTGGCACTTTCTCAAAAAACTAGCTATAGATTTGCCGTATGACCCAGCAATTCCACTGCTGGGTATATACCCAGTAGAACTGAAAACAAGGACACAAACTGATATATGCACACCAATGTTCATAGCAGCATTGTTCACGATTGCCAAAAGTTGGAATCAACCCAAATGCCCATCAACAGATGAATGGATAATAAAATGTGGTATATACATACAATGGAATACTACTCAGCTTAAAGAACGAATACACTACAAACACATGTGATAACATGGATGAATCTTGAGAACTTTATGTTGAGTGAAGCAACCCAGGCATTGAAGGACAAATACTACATGACCTCAATGATATGAAATAAGTAAACCAAGCTCCTTAAAGAGCTAGAGACTGGATGATAGGCTTAAAGGAAATTGGGTGATAGAGGAAGGATGTAAGCTGACACCTACATGGGTGAAATCTATGATAAGCTGGAGGTAAGTATTTGTACAAGGAAGGGATAAAATGGGGGAATAGGGTTACCTTTGGGTGGGGCTTTGTAGGCTTCAGGGGTTAGGGATGGGAGGATGGGTAATATTGCCCAGGAAATTGGGGGAGTGTGGGGGAACATATGAACATAGGAGATTGTAAGGTATTTGGTTGAAAGTATAATGCTGAGAAAACTTTTTCAAAAATATAATAATGAGAAAGATTACCTGTTTAAGATGCTTAAAGAGGATAACCTAATGCAGGACAGGCTTCTAGGGAGTGTGTGAGTGCTCATTTTACCACAGTGGGTTATATCATTGGATAGAGACCCATATAATGAGAGTGAAGGTATACCCACTTCCTGGGGAGGACTGATGTTCTCAAATAGAAGGAATTATATCTCTCAAGAGAAATGGTGGCTCCCAATGCATTAGAGCAGTTGAGCATGTCAAGCCCTCAACACTGTTGCAAGTATCTCTGAACATGGCCCTTCAAACAATGAAGACTGACTGTCACTGTGCACCCTAAGGGGAGGGGGAGAGAGGTATTGAATACATGGAATTAATGTAACTGTGTGGGCAATAGAAGGTTCCACAAGATTATGCAAGGATGGATATAAGACATGTTAAATTACACCAAAAATGTAAAGGGGCTGATAGGATAAAATGTAAATCATAATGTAAAACATAAGATAACACAATTTAGAAAATTGTATAGTCTAAAATATAAACCACAATGAAAACCCAAATGTTACCTTGTTTGAAAGCTATTGTCTCAATATTGGTACGTCAGTTTCAGTAAATATAGTATGAATATGTAAAAAGATTATTGCTGTGGTAGGGAAAAGGATTTTGTGTTGGATATGTGGGAGTACTGTATATTGTATATATGAATTACTGTCATCTAAAACTTTTGTGAAGATAAGCTTAATAATTAGGAAAGAAAAGAAAAGAAAAGGAAAGGACGAAGACACTGAGGAAAAGACAGAAGAAGTTGCCTTGCCAATTTGCATACAGGGCAACACATTGCAGTGATGGAAGGCAAAACATTAAAAACAAAGCTTTTGCATTTTTCAATTTTTTGATGCCCAATTTATTTTTAATTTTTCTAAATTTATATATATTCTGTATCTAACCTTTAAACTCATCACCATATTCCATCTTACTATTAATGGGTCCTGGCAATATATTGAGCTTCAGTTTTGAAGAATTTTTGTATCACAGAGAGGTTCAACAATGGCAGGGGAGGAATACTGGTGTGGGATGTTATTGACAGGGGGCAAATTGTTGACAGGGAGTTCTCCAGGGCATATATCCAGGGTACATAAAAATGGTTGGATATTTTCATAGTGGTTATAATTAAAAACAACAACTGAGGGAGTGCTGTGTTCCTAGCCAGGGGAGCTCCACCACATTCCCTAAAAAAAAGCAACAATCCCCCAAGCGCAATGACAAAGATGAAAAAAGAAGGAAAGTCCAACAATGAGCCCTTGATACTAATGACTATGCTTGTAAGCCTGTGCACCTGAAATAAGAAAAAGGCCTAGAGCTGCAGGGTGCCTAAGAGTTACTTCCTGAGAGCCTCTGTGTTGTTCAAATGTAGCCAGTCTTGAAGCCAAACTCAGTATGTAAATGCGTTGCCTTCCCCCCAGCATGGGACATGACTCCCAGGGATGAGCCTCCCTGATGCCAAGGGATTACTACCAAGTACCAGCTGATGATGTACTAGAAAATGACCTTGAATAAAAGGGTCTACTCGGACTAGCAGAATATTTCAGTCTACATATAATACCAGGAGTTAAAAATGCTTTTTGACCTGAATAAAAGGGAGAAATGGAAAGGACAAATGAGTTTATATGGCTATGAGTCTCCAAAAATGAGCCAGGAGACTATCAGAGGGGTCACCCTTATGCACACCTGAGCAGAATCCCAGAGACAGCTAAAGTAGATACAACCCCAGGTATTGGTTCTTCTGAGGGCTACAGAGACCCACAGGTTCTATGGTCATGGCAGATGGAGTTCAGTGCCATGTCTGTTGGCCCTACTCTGGAGTTTGTGTTTCTGTGTGATGGAGCTGGACTCAGATGTTATCTTTGTCCACAAACCTCTCCTGTTACTTTTCCTGGAACTGTAATTGGTGCTGGGGTTTAATGTACACCTGGGGGATCTGAATCTCTGGACTGACCATGACCATGTGATAGCCAGGCCCTGAGCCTCAACAGACTTGCAACTCCTACACTCTGGTTTATTGGACTTACCCCACTCAGCTATCATGGAGGTGAAGAATGTCAACCACCACACCAGGAGCCAAGAGTGCCTCCAACTGAAAGCAGGAGGATTGCATCCAGCATCCATGTGGAATCTAAGCCCCCTCTTGATATAGATGTGGAGTGGACACAACCATTCTAGGGTCCACAGGATGGAGGAATAGAGTATGGATTAGAGTAGACTTATTGATATTGTATTCATGGACTATTGTGATTGGGAATTGAAGAAAATGGGGCAGTGGACTTGGCCCAGTGGTTAGGGTGTCCATCTACCACATGGGAGGTCCGCGGTTCAAACCCTGGGCCTCCTTGACCCATGTGGAGCTGGCCCATGTGCAGTGCTGATGCACACATGGAGTGCCATGCCATGCAGGAGTGTTCCCCGCATAGGGGAGCCCCACACGCAAGGAGTGCACCCCATAAGGAGAGCAATCCAGCATGAAAGTGCAGCCTGCCTAAGAATGGCGTCACCCACACAGAGAGCTGACACAACAAGAAAAGAGACACAGATTCCCGTGCCACTGACAGCAACAGAAGAGGACAAAGAAACAAGATGCAGCAAATAGACACAGAGAACAGACAACCGGGGTGGGGGGAGAGGAGAGAAATAAATAAATAAATCTTAAAAAAAAAAAAGGAATCGAAGAAAATGTGACATTGGTGTGGAGAAAGTGGCCATGGCGGCTGCTGGGGGTAGGGAGTGGGAGGAAGAGATGAGATGTGGGGGTGTTTTCGGGACTTGCAGTTGTTCTGGGTGGTGCCACAGGGACAGTTATTGGACATTGTATGTCCTCCCATAGCCCTCTGTGTGGACTGTGGGAGAGTGTGGGCTATGGTGTTTACCACTGACCATGAGGTGCAGTGGTGCTCAGAGATGTATTCACCAAATGCAATAAATGTCCCATGGTGATGGAGGAGGTTGTTGTTATGGGGGGAGGAGGGGGATGAGGGGGTAGGGGGTATATTGAGACCTCGTATTTTTTTAATGTAACATTAAAAAACTTTTTAAAAATCCTATATGAACTTATGAAAACTGAATAGTGGGGCTCAGAATTTGGAGACTGACTCTTCTCTGGGCCTGCAAGTAATAAATCTGTTTCTCTGCTTTTCTGAGTGCCACTCAGAACTCCCAGACTAGGATGGATTCTGAAATTCCATGGACAATCTTCTTTCAGATCTGTGAGGTGATCAGCCATACAAAACCTCGATCTGAACTATTCAGTTTCAAAATATAGCTGAGAAACAAAACCTTTTTGTGGTTAGGATATTCCTTTTCAAGAAGGAATGCAGAACATTCACATGGGTAACAAAAACTTATTAGAAGAAGAGATGATTTTTATCCAGATGTCTCACCCTGTAGTGGGGGGAGCTTATTTTATATGCCTGTCCAAATCTTGCCAGTGGCCAGAAAATATGGCCAAGCCTGCAAATCAGTGAACTTCACAGTTATTTGTATGCCCTACCAGAAGGGCCCTAACTATGGCAATTCCCTTCAGTTTGGGGGTGAAGGCTTTCAAGGATACATGAAGAATATATCAATACCAATAATGCAGTCTTTAATTGGGGTCATACAATGGAGGTTTGTATGGGCCATAAAAGACCCACCATAATTGGATTTGGCAAGTGTCTCAGTGGTTGTGTCCTCAGATAAAAATCAGAGACCACTATCAGATTTCCTCTTGGTGTCAGGAGTTATAGGGTTCACTGTATACCTGTATCTAAAAGGCCAAGGAATGGAATTTATTTCCCTCACTCTCCCATTGACCTGTAACCTTACAGTAGGGTCTTTGTATCCCTGGAGATATAGGGATCTCTGTGGAAAGGTGAGCCCTCTAACCTGTCCCAGAGCTCCTAGGAGGGGTTGGAAGGAACAGCCCCTTGTCTATCACAGGGTCCACCATAGTAGGACCACAGAGGTTTCTTTGGTCAGGAGGACAGAGGGAGTTGAAAGCCCTGCAAATCAGCTGTTGTCAGGCTAAGACTCCCAATATGGCACAAGGTGGATTATCCAAGTTTGCACAACTTTCATGCTTACCTTGAAACAGAGGCAGCTCCTGCAAAGCCATTCAGGGAAGAGCTTCCTAGTTGGAGATTTTTATTAGGTAGTTCATCTCTCCTGCCCTTTAACCTTGAAGCCAGGTCATGCTGGTTACCCCAGGGTGCACACATGTAACAGGCTTCACTACCCCATTACTCAGGTCATGAACCTGTATGGACCCTGCCCTGACAAAACCCAGAAAGGGCCACTTCTGCTGTAGCAGCTGCTCAAATGTGTCCACTGAATACTCCTTCCTTGCCAAACAAATCTGGGATGGACAGCCCCTCCAACCCTACTGCTGCCTTTATTGCTCTGTTCATGGTGGCTGCTGTCAGGGAACTCTGAGGGGACAGAGGATAGAACCAGCTCTCTTCAGACTGCATTCCCCCTTACCAGCATTAACAACATGACCTCTATATCTGTATAGGGGAACTTGTTGTCTAAGTTCTCTTTAGGGCTGCTGGCCAAAGTGATACTGAAGTGTTCTGCATTTTTTTCTTTTTTTTTTAAATGGCCCATAGCTTATATTTGATGTATTTTTCTATATACCCCCTATTATTAACACCATGTATTAGTATTGGACATTTGTTATAGTTCATAGGGAATAATCTCATATTTGTACTGTGAACCACAGTGCATCTGCCAACACAAAAAGGCAAATTTGAGATGAAATATTTAAAGTATTGACAGAAAATGATTCACTTCTAATAATATTATCTCTGGTGAGTCAGACTTTCAAAAGTGAGGGGAAAATTAATGTGACATCCCCATATCAAAATAAACAAAAATTCCTGAAGAAGTTCATCACCACCTATGCTGATTTACAAACAATGTTAAGCAAGTTCTTCAGACAGAAATGAAAGGACACTCAACAGTGGGTCAAATTACTTAAAAATTTAAGATCTCTGATAATGGTAACCTTTTTTGTAATTATAAAAGGCAGCAATAATATATTGGGTTTTTGGAGTATAACTCTGCATTTTACAAGTCCTAAAATTCAAGGGCATAGAAGTTAAAGATACATCTATGATATGGGATATGCAGTGTGTGAAGATATATTATATAATAATTACAACAAAAAGATGGGTGACAGAAGGAAATAGGAACAATATATGTATTTATGGACTACAGCTAACCCTATAATAATAATAATAATAATAATAATATTCGTTTATCAATTATAACAAAGCTACCACACTAATGTAAAATATTAATGATAAGGAACACACTGTGTGTGTGTGGAGGGGGGTGTGATTTGAGAACTCTCTTCTTCCTGCATGATTTTTCTGTAAACCCTAAGAGCTATAATTAAAAATAAAACTGCTGCCTAGGGCAAAGAAAAACACTATATTGTGAGAAAGCGGTCAATTAAAGACAAAGAAAACAATTATATATATATATATATATATATATATACACACATACACACTGCAAAATACAAAATATATGAAGCAAATATTGACAAATTTGAAGGGAGAAATATGTAGTAGTATATTATTAAAGGAGAACTTAATATAATTTAATACAGCACATTCCATAATGGCTTGACCATCTAGACAGGAGATCAACAAGGAAATATTAAATATAAATGATATATAAAATATTAATGATGGAAAATGACCTTATACGGAAGGTTCAATGCGGATCAGCAGAATATCCATGTCTACATAAAATACCATGACTTTAAAATGCTGTTTGACCTAAAGTAAGGGGGAAATGGAAAGGAGAAATGAGTTTATATGGCTACGAGTTTCTAAAAAAGAGTCTGGAGGCTGGCAGAAGGTTTGCCCTCATGCACAACTGAGCAGAGTCAGAGAGACAGATAAAGCAGATACAACCCCCAGATATTGGTTCCTTTGAGGGCTAAAGAGACCCATGGGAGTTATGGTCATGGCCGATGGGGTTAACTACCAGGGCAGATGGCCCCTCTTTGGAAATGGTGTTTATGTGTGATGAATCTGGACTCAGATGGGATCTCCCTTCATAAGACTTTCATGCTAATGTACTGGAGGTGCAGTTAATGTTGGGGTTTAAGATATATTTAGGGGATTTGAATCTCTGGACTGACAATGTGATAGCCAGATCCTGAGCCTCAACAGACTCCAGCACCTACAATCTGATTTATTGGACTTACCACACTCAGCTAAGATGGAGTTGAAGAAGGACAACCACCACACCATGGAGCCTAGAGTGATTACAACTGAAAATGGGAGGATTGCATCCAGCATCCAGGTGGAATCTGAGCCTCCTCTTGACATAAAGGTGCAATGGACACAACCAATCCAGTGTCCACATAGAAGAGGTGGCATTGGATTGGGAAAAGTGGACATAATGGACAAAGGGTATGGGGAAAGGCAGGAAGAGATGAGAGGTGGAGGCGTCTTCGGGACATGGAGCTGCCCTGGATGGTGCTTCAGAGGTAATCACCGGACATTGTAAATCCTCACAGGGCCTACTTGATGGAATAGAGGAGAGTATGGGCCATGATGTGAACCAATGTATATGAGGTGCAGAGGTGCCCAAAGATGTACTTACCAAATCCAATGGATGTGTCATGATGATGGGAACGAGTGTTGTTGGGGGGGGGGGGAGAGGGGGGATGGGGGGGTGGGGTTGAATGGGACCTCACATATATATTTTTAATGTAATATTATTACAAAGTCAATAAAAAATAAAAAAATTAAAAAAAAATATTAATGATAAGGAAAACAAGAAAGGGATATACAGAAATTGTCTATTTTCTGCAAGAATTTTTCAGTAAACCAACCATTCTAATAGTAGCATGAATATAACTAATAAAATCATGGTGAAATTTGTTTCAAGAGAAAAATAAATTTTAGAAAAATTGCCTCCTACACTTGAGCTTGACAAATTCCAAAACCTAAAGAACTAAGAGGATTGGTGATAATAATAAATGGGGTTTATCTTAAATTATACATTACTCTGTGAACAAATATTTTCCAGGTGAACACTCTTGATGTTATAAATTTAATGAAATAAAAATTATTTCCAAATTGGAACTATTCATTAAGAAATTGCCACTTGTTGGTTTTTGGTATGGAGTATTATTATTATAATGGAAGAATATTAAAAATCATCTTAAAGCTCTATACAAATATTTCTTACCTTTTCTAACCACATGTTTGTGTAACAATCTTTTCTTTAGACTCTTCAACCAAACCAATATAATACAAAAAATTGAATGAAGAAGCAGATATGATAATTCAGCTATTTCCAATAAGCCAGAAATAAACCAAATTTCAACAGGAAAAAACCTTTTCTCTTTCCTCAAAACATATTTTAGTTTTGGAAAATACCATTTAAAAAAATACAAGTATTAAAATATACTGATTTATTATTTCCAATAAATTAAATGTTATACATATATCAATTTTAATTTCTAATATAATAATTTCCCCAGAGAAATTAGCAATAGAAATATGTTATTTAGGATTTTCAATCATTTCTATAGTGCAAAGAGTCCCTGAAAAAAAAAAACATGAGAACCGGTGATTTATGTAAATTATATTAAATCATGTTCTGCTATATTTCTAGGAACCTCAGGTAATACATTTTTGCATGTATTTTTCCTACCATTACCCTCTTCTGAATACTAAATTTCATGAAAATATTGGTATGGCTTAATTAGATATCTGGGCATCATTTTCACTCATAGTCATCTTCAGGTGCCAAACCTGTCCAATTCTTCAATGTATTTTGTTTCTTCCTGAATAACCTTGCCACATAAAGGAATTTTTCCCCCTCTAAGAGGTTAAGCAATCTTTCATATATTTTCATATTTCTGCTCTGAATAGAAATATAAAGACTACCTGTCTCTGGTTAAGCAAAAAATGTCCTACACTAAGTGAAGGAGACTTCTGTTTTCATGGATTGACTTCTTATCTCTACTCACCACACACTACCTGCCAACTTTTATAACTGTGTTGAGAACCTGTAAGGGTATTTGGAGGGTTTTATTTTTGAACCTTCATTTCCAAGACTCCTTAGAGCTTCTAGCCCTTCCCATGTTCTGATACTCTCCTGAATGGCAACAACCAAGAAGCAATTTTTAGAATGATGACAAATGGGCTGCTTTCCTACAACCTGCTTTTGGGAACACTAACTCTTGATCTCATTTTTTTCTAACATTATTGTCATTGATTATATTCCTTGCAGCTTTCCAATTGCAAGAAGGCACTTTTGGTAAGAGTCTTACTGTATGTCAGATTTTTTTATTTGATTTTTTTGATAATTCATTCTAATGTGAATCCCAATTTTCTTTAATTTAGTAGCTTCTGTGCAATTTTTGTTTCTTTTTCTTGTTGATCATTTTTTAAAATTTTATTGAAGTATATCATGCATACATGAACATACATGAATAAATGTATAGTAAGAGTTGTGAACTTACAAGGCAGATATGCATAATAGTAAACAACTTTCCTTCATGCAATAGTATTTTTCTAAACCCTTAAAATATAATTTTATCATAGTTGCTTGATTTTATGTTTATAAATTATATTTATGATTTTATATACAATTGAAAATATACTGAACCACAAATGACTATGAAACATTTTGGAATATTTCTTGTGTGTTAAGTTTAACAAAAAACAAAAACTTTGCTAATTCTTGCTAGTAAGCATGATTACAAGTTTAAGTAATCACAAGAGTATAGCAAAAAATTTCTTATCAATAAGGAATTGAAAGAAAATTGGCTCTTTTAGATGGGGGAAATAACCAGTTCTCTAGGGCTCCTGAGAGATATGACCTGCATGTGCTCATCCTAAGGAATACCCATGTTTATAAAGTATCTAGAATCACAATTGTTCCTATGATTATGGCAAATGTGAATTTCTTGAAGAAGTGACTAGCTGGATTTTAATGAGGGAAGAATGAAGCATGATCACAATTTTAAAGTCTCCACAACTGTGCAAAAGAAATATTCCTATTACAGAAGATAAAAATGTTTCCTCATTACTCAGGTATATTTGTATGTTTTAATTCATATGATTTTTAAAATGGCTAATAAAAATGCCATTTTCTTGAAGATAAGCTAAAAAGATGAGGAAACCTTGAGAAACACTGAAACAGGAATAGGAAACAATTAGAATATCAAGAGAATCTAATTTTTATTTGACATTATTGCAAAGGATAACAAAAAGGACTCAAAGGAGGAAATAAAGAGTAATGAGGCATAATTCATCTGTTGTTCTTTGGATTAAAATCATTCTGAGAAATACCTGAGACCAATTCCTTAATTGTGTTGCTGAAACCAATTGCTATTCGTCTGGGCAAATGTGGGCAATATTAGTAATCATCCTAGTCACCTGGTACGTGAGAACAGTTGTTCAATGTCATTCTATTTCTTAGTTGTTCTATTTCTTAGAAGAAATCAAAGACCTCAACAAACCATTCACAAGTAAAGAGATTGAGACAGTAATCAAAAACCTCCCAAAGATGAAAAGTCTGGGGCCAGATGACTTCACAGGTGAATTCTGCCAGTCATTCAAAGATGAACTCATACCAATCTTGCTCAAGCTTTTCCATAAAAATTGAAAGAAAAGAACACTATGAACCTCATTTCATGGAGCCAATATCCCCCTAATAACAACAACAACAACAAAACAGATAAGGATACTATCAAAAAAGAAAATTACAGATCTATATTTCTAATGAATATAAATGCAAAAATCCTAAACAAAATACTTGCAAACAGAATCCAAAGCACATTTTAAAAATTACACAACAATAAAGTGGGTTTATCCCAAATGTGTAAGGGTGGTTCAACACACACAAAAAATTAGTATAATAAACCACACTGATAAATTGAAGAAGAGAAATCATGTGATCCTCTTGATTGATACAGAAAAAGTATTTGACAAAATACAGCACCTTTTCTTGATAAAAACTCACCAAAATGTAGGAATAGAAGGATGCTTTCTCAATATGGTAAAGTCATATATGAAAAACCTACAGCTAGCATTGTACTCAAAGGTGAAAGATTAAAATTTTCCCCTCTATGTTCAGAGACAGGACAAGGATGCCCACTGTCAACATTGTTCAATATTTGTTACAGGTCTAGCTAGAACAATTAGGCTAAATAAAGAAATAAAAGGCACCCAAATAGTAAAGGAAAAAATAAAACTTTCACTATTCACTGATGAGTTGATCCTATACCTATAATCTCCTGAAAAAAAATCCACAACAAAGATGCAAGAACTAAAAGAGTTCAGCAAAGTGGCAGGACACAAGATTAATGTGCATACATCAATGGCATGTCTATACACTACTGATGTGCAATCTGAGGAGGAAATCAGGGGAAAAAATCCATTTGTAATACAAACTAAAACAATAAAATACTTAGGAATAAACTTAAACAAGGGTATAAAAGACCTGTATTTAGAAAACTACAAAACATTGTTAAAAGAAACAGGAGGAGACTTGAATAAATGGATGGAAATTTTTTGTTCATGAATTGGAAGACTAAATACCATTAAAATTTCAATTCTACCCAAACTGATTAAGAGATTCATTGCATTCCCTATAATAATCACAATAGCTTTTTTTTTTACAGAAATGGAAACGACAATTATTAAATTTATTTGGAAGCTGAGGGACTTCAAATAGCCAAAAAATATTAAAATAGAAGAATGAAGTTAGTGGACTCTCACTTCTTCACATTAAAGCATATTACTTAACTTCATGGTATAAACAACATGGTACTGGCATAAATACAGACAAAATGACAAATGAAACCAACTTGAGAACTCAGAATAGTCCATCACATCTATGGTCAAGTGATTTTTGACAAGGCAGTCAAGCCCTCCCATTTGGGCCAAAAAGGTCTACTCAACAAATGGTGCTCAGAGAACTGGATATCCATACCCAAAAGATAGAAAGAGGACCCCCTATCTCACACCTTATGCAAGAATTAACTCAAAGTAGATCAAGACCAAAATATAAAAGCAAGAACCAGAAAATATTTGGAAATTTCATTTCTGATAATGGTTTAATATCCATGACAAATAAGAAGATCATACAATTCAACAATAAAAAAGCAACTATCAGATTTTTAAAATGGACTAAAGACTTGAAAAGACAATTGCCCAAAGAAGAAATACAAATGGCAAAGAAACATATAAAAAAATGTTCAACATCTCTAGTGATTAGGGAAATGCAAATCAAAACTACAATGAGATATCATTTCATACCTGTTAGACTGAGTGTTATTAAAAAGTAGGAAAACTGTAAATGTTGGAGAGGAAGTGGAGAGATAGGAATGCTTATTCACTGTTGGTGGGAATGTAGAATGTTACAGCAACTGTGGAGGGCTGTTTGGCAGTTCCTAAGAAAGTTGAATATTTATTTTCCATGGGACCTGGCAATACCATTACTAGGTACATACCCAGAAGACTGAGAACAGAGCCAAGAACAGATGTCTACTCACTAATGTTCATAGTGGCATTATTCATGATTGCCAAAAGTTGGGAAAAAAACAGATATCCATCAACTGAGGAAAGGATTTAAAAAAATTGTCATGTATACATATGATGGAACATTATGCAGCAGTAAGAAGAGATGAAGTTGTGAAGCATATGACAACATGGATGAATCCAGAAGATATTATGCTGAGTGAAGCAAGATAGACACAAAAGGACAAATACTTTATGATTGTACTGTTATGAACTAAATATATTATCATCTCATGGAGTTAATAATTAGAATTTACCAGAAAATAGCATGAGTATAGAGAATGGAAAGCTGAGCATTAATCTGTGCAGGATTGGAAAATAAGTTTGCAAATCTTGGGAAGTGAATAAGAATGTTGAAAGCATATCATGGTGTTTGTAACTAGCAGAGCTATTATAATATATGGGCATGAACATAGTTGAAAGGGAAATTGTAAGGTTATATATATATCACTAAGAGGAAAGCTAAAATCTGTACATGGGACTGTTTGAAATAGTAAAAGCTTGTGTAAAACATGAATATAGGTGTTATTGGTTCACAGAATAATCAAGGTTTTATAAATATGACATTTTATAGAAAACACCAAAATAAACTAAACTCATTACTGTCACCAACATTCCTACCAAACATGCCTTAAATATTTGAAAGAACTTAAGTTTATGTGGAGTACAGGGTTTTTCTAAAATTCTGATTTTCACTTGAAACAGAAATTTTATCACTATCAATGAGTTTTGATTGTCTATTTTTTGCATTAATGTATTGTTCATGTCTTCTATTTCTTTATTAACTATTCATCTTTTTAAAAAAGATTTTTAAAGTTTGTTTCTCTCCCCTTCTCGGCCCCCCAAATTATCTGCTCTCTCTGTGAATTTGCTGTGTGTTCTTCTGTGTCTGCTTGCATTCTTGCCAGACAGCACCAGAAATCTGTCTCTTTTTGTTGTATCATCTTGCTGTGTCAGCTCTCCATGTGTGCAGAGCCACTCCTGGGCAGGCTGCACTTTTTCTACATGGGGCAGCTCTCCTTGAGGGGTGTACTCCTTGCATGTGAGGCTCCCCTACACAGGGGACATCCCTGCATTGCATGGCACTCCTTGTGCATGGCAGTGCTGTGTGTAGGCCAGCTCACCACAGGTGCCAAGAGGCCCTGGGTACTGAACCATGGACCTCCTATATGGTAGATGAATGGTCTATCAGTTGAGCTACATCTGCTTCCCTGTTAACTATTCTTCTTGGTGACCTGTCCCTGACTTACCTGTTCCTTCAGTTTATATCCAGGTAGAGACATTAAAAAGCACCTCCCACAGTATAGGCTAGAGCTCTCTTTCAGGGTTTAGCTCTCCCACCATGAATGTTGAAAAATGTTAGGCTTCTTCCAGGCTTTTCTGACCCTGTGTCTTGCCCTTGGCATGGGATGCTGGCTTTAGGAATTGCTTCATTCACAGGATTCTGAATGCTCCCTCTACTTCTGATTGAATAAAGTTCTTCCCACTACTTCATATTCTAATTTGAGTTTTTGAAATGGTTGTTTTTTGTCTCAGGCCATGTCATACATTGATTTCTCTGGGTGTGAGCTACTTCTGCCTTCAAGGTAAGTTCAGAGATGGTAGTTAAGAGATAAGTGTCCTGGTCCAGACCTTTAAGATGCCAGAAAATAGACTGGCAGCACCATACAAGCAACTCATTATGCACATAAGGGTTACTTTGTTCAGTATTGGACAGGACCACGACCCAAATGAGAGCACAGGCCAGCTCCACACCACAAAAGGATGGGGAAAATTGAGGCCAGAAATTGTGATAGAACCTCCTCCTATGCTTTTCCTTTTTTCTTAAATGGAGAATTTTTAAGTATACAGAAAAATCATGCATAAAATGCAGATATCTAATATACCACCTATTATCACCAACATGCATTAATGAGGTACATTTCTTACAATTGATGAATAAACAATTTTAAGATAGTACTATTAACAATAGTCCATTGTCCACAATAGGAGACACTGTGCTGTACCATCATATATTTTACTTTTTAAAAATTTTTTTCTAGTAGCAACTCAGTGCTGTTAATTGCATTCACAATGTTGTGCTGCTGTCACCACCATGTATTAACAAAACATAATCAACCAAAATAGAAACTAATTACATTTTAAGCATTTATCCCCCATTACATAACTCCATCTGAGGCCCTGATAAATTAAATTCTAGTTTCTGAGTCAATGTATTTTCTTCTTGTAAATTATCTCATATCAGTGAGATCATACAATACCATTCTTTTATGTTGGTCTTGTTTCACACAATATAATTTCTTCAAGGTTCATTCATGTTGTTGCATATATCAGAACTCCATTCCATTATATAGAAGAAAATATTCCATTTTGTGTTTATATAACATTGTATTTGTCCATTCATTTGTTGATGTGTTGCCTCCATCTTTTGGCATTTGTGAATAATGTTGCCATGAACATTGGTGTGAAATTAACAGTTTGAGACTTTGCATTTTAGTTTACCAAGGGCTACCATTCCAAAATTACCAGAAATATCTTGGCTCTTATAGAGAGAATTTATTAGGGGAAAACCTTACAGTTCCCAGGCCATGAAATGTTCAAATCAAGGCATCAGAGATGCTTTCTCACCAAAGTTGGCTATTGATGACCCAGGCATCCTGTCATTTGGCAAGAGAGGATGGTGGCCAATCTCTGTCAGAATCCCTGCCTTCCCTTCCAGCCTCATCATCTCCCAGAGCTCAGCTGTGGGCAATTAGACATAGGCTTATCACTTCCAGGACCTGACTTTTTCAGCTTCTCTGCTGATTCCAGTCTCTGTCCTCTCTCTCTCTCTCAGTCTCTCCAGACTTCTCCATTTCTTTTACAGGGTCAAAATGATGACTTTCTTTCTCTGTGTCTCTTCTTTTTCTCTGCATTCTCTGTTTATATAAGGCCCAGTAAGAGGGTGTATACCCAACTTTGGTCATGCCTCAGTCCAATAAAAACCCTAAAACAATCTGTTAAATTGATCTAATCAAGAACTTTAATGGAATTTACTGCAATCAAAAGGCCCCATACCCACAAGTATGGATTAGTGCAACATAATCTGTCATGGAATTCACAAAATTGAAGCCTTTACACTGTGCTTTCAACTCTTTTGGGTATATACCTAGGAGTGGCACTGCCAGGTCATATGGTCAATCTATCCTTAAACTTCTGAGGAAGTGCCAAAGGTCTTCTACAACAATTGAACCATTTTACATTCCCAGCAGGAAAGGAATGAGTGTCCCAATTTGTGTACATCTTATACAACCCTTGTAATTTCCAGTTGCTTATTTTTTTAATAGTTACCATTCTAGTGGGTGCTAAATGGTACCTCATGGTGTTTTTTTCTATGCATTTTCCAAATAGCTAATAATGTTGATCACCATTTCACATGCATTTTGGCCATTTTTAATTCTTCTTTGGAGACATGTCTATCAAGTTTTTGTCCACTTTTTAAATTGGTTGTCTTTTTATTATTGAGATGAAGGATTTCTTTGTATATTGTGGATATTAAACTCATATTGGATGTGTGACTTCCAAATGTTTCTTCCATTGAGTAGATTGTCTTTTCACTGTCATGATAAAGTCCTTTGATGCACAAAAGTTTTTAATTTTGATTAAGTCTGACAACTAATTTTTCTTTTGTTGCTTTTGCTTTGAGCACAAAGTTTAAGAAACCATTGCCTAACACAAGGTCTTAAAAATGTTTCCCTATGTTTTCTTCAAGGAGTCTGATAATTCCAGCCCTTCTCTTTAGGTCTTTGATCCATTTTAAGTTGATTTTTGTATATGGTATGAGATAGGGGTCCCCATTCATGTTATGCATGTGGAGATCCAGTTTTCACAGATCTGTTTGTTGAAGAGGCTATTATTTTCCAAATGAGTCACTCAGCACCATTTTCAAACATCTGCTGGCCCATAAACATGAGGGTTGATCTTTAAATTTTTAATTTTATTTCAGTGGTATATGTGGTAGTTTAAGAATATATGTATGCCAGAGAATCATATTCTCAAAGCTAGACCATTCCTGAAGGTGTGAACTTGTTGTGGGTGGCACATTTTGATTAGGTTACTTCAATGAAAGCATAGCCCAGGGAGGGTCTCAATCCTATTACTGAGTTCTTTATTAATGGGATGAATACAAAGACAGCGACAGAGAGAAATATACTTAAGCCAAAAACTGAAAGCAAGAAAACCCAGAAGAGAAGAGAAAGACCAGTAGACACTACCATGTACTTTGTCATGTACCTTGACATAACAAAAGAGCCCAGGATCACTGTCAGCCAGTATTCAGGGACAATTCCTCACCTGATGATGCCATAATTTGGTTATTTTCATGGCCTCAGAACTGTAAGCTTGTGAGTTAATAAATCATCATTGTTAAGGCCTGCCCATTTCTGAAATATTGCTTTTGGCAGCCCAGCAGACTAAAACAGCCTATATGCCTGTCCTTATATCACTACCATGCTTTTTTGGTTATTATGAATTTGTAATAAAGTTTTAGATTGGAAAGTATGTTTCCTCTAACTTCATTCTTCCTTTTCAAGATGCTTTGACTAGTAGGAGTGCCTTATCATTGCATATAATTTGATGATTGGTTTTCCATTTCTGCAAATAAGGTTGTTGGAACTTTGATTGGGATTGTGTTTCATTGGTAAGTCTCCCTGGGTAACATTGCCATATTAAGAATATTTAGCTTCCCAATCCATGAACATGTAAGGTCTTCCATTCTTTTAGGTCTTCTTTGATTACTTTTATCAATATATTGTATTTTTCTGTATACTAATCCGTCACATCATTTGTTAGACTTATTTCTAGGCATTTGATTATTTGAGTTATTGTAAATTGAATTTTTTCTTGATTTCTTCTTCAGATTGTTAATTACTAGTGCACAGCAAACTACTATTCATGTTCCTTTTGTACCATGCCACTTTGCTGAATTCATGTATAAACTCTAAGAGCTATGTTGTGGAATTTTCATGATTTTCTATGTTTAGGATTGTATGATCTGCAAAAACCAAAATTTTATTTTTTTATTTTCCAATTTGGATGCCTTTTATTTCTTTCACTTGCCTAATTGCTGTGGCTAGAATTTCCAGTACAATGGTAAATGAGTTTGGACAGTGAACAACCTTAAGTTTGGTATGTTCTGGTATGGGATGTTATTGACAGGTGATATATGGTTGACAGGGAGTTATACAGGGCATGTGTCCAGGGTGCATGGAAATGTTTGGATATACTCATAGTGGAAATAATTAAAAACAACAGCTGGGGGGGGTACTGGGTTCCTGGCCAGGGGTGGCTCTGTCGTGGTCCCTAGGAGAGCAGTGGCAGTTCCCCAGGTGCAACGGTAAGGACCAGGAAGGAATGAGGGTCCAACAGTGAGCCCCTGATAATAATGACTATGCTTGTGAGCCTATATGCTTGAAATAAGAACGAGGCCTAGAGCAGCACTGTGCTTAAGAGTTCCCTCCTGACAGCCTCTGTGTTACTCAAATGTGGCCAGTCTCGAAGCCAAACTCAGCATGTAAATGCAATGCCTTCCCCCCAGCGTGGGACATGACACCCGGGGATGAGCCTCCCTGGCAACGAGGGACCACTATCAACTACCAACTGATGATGCAACTGGAAAATGACCTTATACGGAAGGTTCAATGCGGATCAGCAGAATATCCATGTCTACATAAAATACCATGACTTTAAAATGCTGTTTGACCTAAAGTAAGGGGGAAATGGAAAGGAGAAATGAGTTTATATGGCTACGAGTTTCTAAAAAAGAGTCTGGAGGCTGGCAGAAGGTTTGCCCTCATGCACAACTGAGCAGAGTCAGAGAGACAGATAAAGCAGATACAACCCCCAGATATTGGTTCCTTTGAGGGCTAAAGAGACCCATGGGAGTTATGGTCATGGCCGATGGGGTTAACTACCAGAGCAGATGGCCCCTCTTTGGAAATGGTGTTTATGTGTGATGAATCTGGACTCAGATGGGATCTCCCTTCATAAGACTTTCATGCTAATGTGCTGGAGGTGCAGTTAATGTTGGGGTTTAAGATATATTTAGGGGATTTGAATCTCTGGACTGACAATGTGATAGCCAGATCCTGAGCCTCAACAGACTCCAGCACCTACAATCTGATTTATTGGACTTACCACACTCAGCTAAGATGGAGGTGAAGAAGGACAACCACCACACCATGGAGCCTAGAGTGATTACAACTGAAAATGGGAGGATTGCATCCAGCATCCAGGTGGAATCTGAGCCTCCTCTTGACATAAAGGTGCAATGGACACAACCAATCCAGTGTCCACATAGAAGAGGTGGCATTGGATTGGGAAAAGTGGACATAATGGACAAAGGGTATGGGGAAAGGCAGGAAGAGATGAGAGGTGGAGGCGTCTTCGGGACATGGAGCTGCCCTGGATGGTGCTTCAGAGGTAATCACCGGACATTGTAAATCCTCACAGGGCCTACTTGATGGAATAGAGGAGAGTATGGGCCATGATGTGAACCAATGTATATGAGGTGCAGAGGTGCCCAAAGATGTACTTACCAAATCCAATGGATGTGTCATGATGATGGGAACGAGTGTTGTTGGGGGGGGGGGGGAGAGGGGGGGTGGGGGGGGTGGGGTTGAATGGGACCTCACATATATATTTTTAATGTAATATTATTACAAAGTCAATAAAAAATAAAAAAATAAAAAAAAAAGTTAAACTACAGGAAAATAAAGGGAAAAAGTCCTGTCAGATTTAGATAATATCCCTAAATTAAAGATGTATATCTGTTTTAAAAAAAAAAAAAGAAAAGAAAAGGCATTTGACAAAATCGAGCACACTTTTTTTTTAAGTTAGGCCAGCAAAAAGAACTTATTTGGGAACTGTGGAAAAGAGCAGAGCTTGCTAAGAAATGGGAGTTAAAGACATAAATAAATACACACCAAGATTTGTTGCTGGCCCCTCTAGGCAGAGAAAATGAGCTCTGCCTCATGTGGTTACCTTATATGTTTTATTTTTTTCATTTTGAAAAATTTTACTGAAGTATATCATGCATAGATAAATATACATACACAATTATGAATATAGTAATAGTTGTCAATTTACAAAACAAGCATATATAACATACAGGAACATAATATCTTACCCTAAAAACAATACCTTGCATTGTTGTGAAACATTTTTAACTAATGATTAAAGAGCACCCTCTAAATATCACTACAGAGAGGCGGGGCAAGATGGTGTCTGAGTGAGTGCACCTTATAATCTCTCCTGCAAAGAAGCGGCTGAGCAGGGTTGGAATTTTTCTGGACCAGGCTGTTTCAGGGTTTTGCAGGGCAGGGGTTTTGTCTGGACATTGATTTAGTGGGACAGTGACAGAGAAGATTTGTGTAAAAGGTAGAATTTTGGGTCCCTTTCAGGGAGATCAGGGCTGCACGTGGGACACTTCCCCCTGGGGTGGGGAGCATGGCAGTGGCAATTTCTGGAGCCTCTGTTGTGCTGGGGAATTCCTAAGCCCTGAGTGGGCTATTTGGGGGCTTGCAGGGTTGGAGGTGTCTGGAAGTCAATTTGGTGAGATAGAGATGGAGGCATTCTTGTGAGACATGGAATTTTGAGTTTCTGACATGGAGGTCAGAGCTTCTGGCTAGAGCCCCACTCCCTAGGGCAGATGGCCCATCTGCAGAGTCCCTGAATTGCTTGTAGTACACTGGTGCCCTCAGAAGGCTGTTTCAGGGGCTTGCAGGGTAGGAGGTGTCTGGAAGCTGATTTGGTGAGACAGAGACGGAGGAGATTTTTGAGAGATGTGGAATTTTGGGTTTCTGACATGGAGATCAGAGTGTCAGGCTAGAGCCCCTCCTCCTAGGGCTGGTGGCTGATCTGCCATGGTCCTTGAATTGTGTGTAATACAGAGGCACCCCTAGCAGACTGTTTCAGGGGCTTGCAGGGCTGGGGGTGTCTGGAAGCTGATTTGGTGAGACAGAGATGGAGGAGATTTTTGCCAGACATGGAATTTTGGGATTCTGACACAGAAATCAGAGCTTCCAGCTAGAGCCCACTCCCCATAGGGCTGGCGATCCATATGCTGCAGTCCTCGAATTTTCTGTAGTACAGCAGCACCCCCAGCAGGCGGCTTCAGGGGCTTGCAGGGTGGGAGGTGTCCTGAAGTCAACTTGGTGAGACAGTGACAGGAGACTCTTGTGAGAGGGGGAATTTAGGGTTTCTGACACAGAGGTCAGAGTTTGTGGGTGTGACCCTCCCTATAGGGCTGGTGCCCTGCTGCAGGGATCCCTGAAGGCTGTGTTGCACTGCGGTGCTCCCAGGCTCCCAGTTAACTGGATTCATGGTTCCCAGGTCTGTGTCCCCTAAACCCTGGTGGCCCACACCTCAGAGACTCACACCTCTTGAGTCTGCAATATCACAGACTTCCCATCCCTGAATCCACCACACCCTGAGGGCCATCTGAGGTCCTTGATTGTCCTAGCCCTTGGTGTCTGTGTTGTTGGTTTTTTCCCCTTCCCCCCCCCCTTTTTTTTTTGTCTTGGTTGCTAATATTGCATTATCTCCTGGTCTTTTCCCCCATTGTATCCCCCCAGGTCCTTTTTCATTTATTTAGGTTTTTTTCCCTTTCTTTCCTCTTTTCTTTATCTTGCTTGTTTCCCTACCTTTTCTTTCCCCAACCCGCCCCCCTTTTTTCTTCTCATTATTTTTAACTCTTTTTCTTCTTATTTTATCTTATTTATACAATAGGTGCTACATGGAATGCCTCACATTTGCTGGGTTTCCTCATCCTCCATTTCCTCGTTTCTGTGTGAATTAATTTTGGCCACCTACACTATCCCCTTTCCCCCACATCTTGCTATCCTCCCTCATTTACTCTCTCCTACATTCCACCCCCCTTTCTTTGGTCCCCAAATTGTCTAACTTTTAATTTCTAATACCTTTGTTTTGTTTTCTGTCTTTTATCCACTCTTAATACTGTTGTCTTTCTTTTCTCTTTAGTTCTCTCATTAAAACACTGGCTTTTTAATTCATACTATAATCCTCCCCATATTCAGTTGACTACCACATTATAGGTACTCTACTTACTGCTATAGCTCTACACAGCTTACATGAATCTAATATCCATTCTCCCAGATCTCATATTATTGCTCTGTTAACATTTATTACCAATACTACTTTACACATTTTTCTTTTTTACACAATTTCCTTTCCCTGGCACTAATATTTTCCTTCAAAGTGAACTCAGCCAGCAACAAGAAATTAGAATAAGAAGAACAAAGTGACAAAGAGAAGATATAATATTTATGCAAGAACAACAGCTAATTCATTCCCAAGACTAGACAAAGAAACTAAGGAACTGATTAAACATGTCAAGATAAAATGATGACAAGACAGCAACAAAAAACTACAAATCAAACCAATAATCAGAAAAACATGGCTGAATCCAATGAACAGAATAAAAACCAGGAAGGGAAGCAGAACATCGGACAAGTAACAATCTCAGAACATATATTAGAGACCAACTTAATGAAGTAAAGGAAGACTTTAACAATATGAAGAAAACACTTGGAGAGGAAATTGTAGACATATGCAAAAAGATAACAGATATGATAGTAATGAACACCACAGTTAAAGAAATAAAAAATACACTTGCAACAAATAGCAGCAGATTAGAAGAGGCAGAGGAGAAAATTAGTGATGTGGAAGACAGTATATCAGAAATCAAACAGATAGTAGAACTGATTGATAAAAACACAGAAAAAATCCAGCTAGGACTTCAGGACCTGAATGACAATGCAAAACACACAAACATATGTATTATAGGCATCACAGAAGGAGAAGAGAAGGGAAAGGGGACAGAAGGGATGTTGCAGGAAATAATGGCTGAAAATTTCCCAAATCTAATGAGAGATGGATGTACATATTCAGGAAGCACAATGCACCCCAAATATCATAAACCCCTAAAGGCCCACCCCAAGACATATACTTGTCAAATTATCCAATGCTCAAGACAAAGAGAAAATTCTAAAAGCAGCAAGAGAAAAGAAAATCATCACATACAGGGGAGGCTCCATAAGATAAAGTGCTGATTTCACATCTGAAACCATGGAGGCAAGAAGGCAGTGGTATGATATAGTCAAGGTACTAAAAGAAAAAAATCTACAACCAAGAATACTCTACCCAGGTAAAAGAGCATTCAAAAATGATGGAGAGTTCAAAATATTCACAGATAAACAGAAATTGAAAGACTATGCCAACAAGAACCCTCCCCTTCAAGAAATACTAAAGGGAGTTCTGCAGGAAGAAAGGGAAAAACAGGAGAGGCAGAGTTGGAGGAGAGTGTAAGAGCAACAAAAAAGACAAAAAGAGAAGAAAAAACAAACATTTTATGACAAACACAAGTCCAATCAAAATATGGCTAACATAAATAATTCCTTGAAAGTAATAACACTGAATGTCAATGGATTAAATTCACCTATCAAAAGATTCAGACTGGCACATTGGATAAGGAAATATGACCCATCTATATGCTGTCTACAAGAAACACATCTTAGATCCAGGGATTCATGGAGGCTGAAAGTGAATGGTTGGAAAACAATCTTATAAGCAAACAATAACCAAGAAAAGGCAGGAGTAGCTATATTAATATCATACAAAATGGACTGCAAATGCGAAACAATTGTGAGAGACAAAGAAGGATACTACATATTAGTGAAAGGGTCAATTTGTCAAGAAGAACGAACAATCATAAATATTTATGCTCCTAACAAGGGTGCCTCCAAATATGTGAGGCAAACAGTGGAAAAACTAAGTGAAAGAATAGATGCCTCTACAATTATAGTGGGAGATTTTAATACACAACTATCAACTTTGGACAGAACATCTCAAAAGAGAATCACTAAAGAAACAAAACATTTGTACAGTATATTAGAGGAGCTAGATCTAATACACATAGACAGATCAATACACCCAAATACAGCAGGATATACATTTTTCTCAAGTGCACATGGATCATTCTCCAAAATAGACCATAGGCTAGGCCACAAAGAAAGGCTTAATGAATTCAGAAAGATTGAAATCATACAAAATAATGTCTCTGACCACAGTGCAGTGAAGCTGGAAATCTGCAAAGGCCAGAGGCCCAGATTTCACACCAAGATATGGAAATTAAACAGCACACTCTTAGAAAAATGTGGGTCAAAGAGGAAATGAAGGAATCAATAATAACTACCTTCAAATTAATGATAATAATAACACGACATACCAAAACTTATGGGATGAAGCTAAAGCAGTACTGGAGGGAAATTTATAGCCATAAATTCATACATCAAAAAAGAAGAAAGAGAAAAAATTGAAGAACTACTACACACTTGGATGAATTAGTAAAAAACAAAAACAAAAACAAAGTAACCCCACAGGAAGAAAGAAAGAAAGAAATAATAAAGATAAGAGCAGAACTAAATGAAATAGAAAATAAGAAAGCACTTGAAAAGATAAGACCAAGAGCTGGTTCTTTGAGAAGATCAAAAATTTGACAAACCCTTAGTGAGACAAACAAGGAAAAAAAAGAGAGAAGATGCAAATATACAATATAAGAAATGAGAAAGGAGATATCACCATTGACCCCACAGAAATAAAGACAATCATAAGAGGATACTTTAAAAAACTATATTCCAACAAAAATGACCATTCAGAGGAAATGGACCAATTCCTAGAAACACATAAGCAGCCTATATTGATGAAAGAAGAAATTGATGATCTCAACAAACCAATCACAAGTAAAGAGATAGAATCAGTCATTAAAAACCTCCCAACTAAGAAGAGCCCAGGGCCAGATGGCTTCACAGGTGAATTCTACAAAACATTCCAGAAAGAACTAACACCAATCCTGCTGAAACTCTTCCAACAAATCAAAACAGAAGGAACATTACCGAACTCACTCTATGATGCCAACATTACCCTAGTACCAAAGCCAAACAAAGACACCACAAGAAAGGAAAATTACAGACCAATTTCTCTAATGAACCTAGACACAAAAATACTCAAGAAAATACTTGCTAACCGTATTCAACAACACATTAAACAAATTATACACCATGATCAAGTGGGATTCATTCCAGGTATGCAAGGATGGTTCAACATAAGAAAATCAATAAATGTAATACACCATATAAACAGATTGAAGGAAAAAAACATGATTATATCTATAGATGCAGAAAACATTTGACAAACTATAGCACACTTTCTTGATAAAAACACTCAAAAAGATTGGAATACAAGGAAATTTTTTGAACATGATAAAGAGTATATATGAAAAACCCACAGCCAACATCATTTACAATGTAGAAATCCCAAAATCCTTCCCTCTAAGATCAGGAACAAGACAAGGAAGCCCACTCTCTCCCCTATTTAACATTGTCTTAGAAGTACTTGCTCGAGCACTGAGGCAAGAACCAGATATAAAGGCATTCAAATTGGAAAGGAAAAAGTCAAAATTTCATTATTTGCAGATGACATGATCCTATACATAGAAAACCCTGAGAGATCTACAACAAAGCTTCTAGAACACATAAATGATTTTAGTAAAGTTGCATGTTATAAGATCAATATGCAAAAATCAGTAGCATTTCTGTACATCAATAATAAGCAAGCTCAGGAGGAAATCAAGAAACAAATACCATTTAAAATAGTCAATAAAAAAACCAAATACCTAGGAATAAATTTAACTAAAGAGGTAAAAAAAACTTATACACAGAGAACTACACAAGACTGTTCAAGGAAATCAAAGAAGACCTAAACAAATGGAAGATTATTCCCTATTCATGGATAGGAAGACTAAATATTATTAAGGTGCCTATTCTTTCAAAACTGATCTACACATTCAATGCAATCCCAATAAAAATCAACACAGCCTTCTTTAAGGAACTAGAAAAACTAACTATGAAATTTATTTGGAAAGGAAAGAGGCCCCGAATAGACAAAGACATATTGAAAAGGAAAAACAAAATTGGAGGAATCACACTACCTGACTTCAAAACATACTACAAAGCTACAGTAGTGAAAACAGCATGGTATTGGCATAAGGAGAGAGACATACAGACCAATCGAATTGAATTGAAAGTTTTGATATACATCCTCATATATATAGTGATATAATATTCAATAAAGCCACCAAACCCTCTCAACTGGGAGAGAATGCCCTATTCAACAAATGGTGCTGGGAGAACTGGATATCCATATGTAAAAGAATAAAAGAGTATTATCATCTCACACCTTATACAAAAATCAACTCAAGATGGATCAAAGACCTAAATATAAGAACCAAGGCCACAAAGACTTTGGAAAGCAGTGTAGGGAAGCATCTACAAGAACTTTTAATAGGAAATGGCTTCATGAACTTCACACCAAACCACAAGCAGCAAAAGAACAAATAGATGAATGGGACTTCCTCAAAATTAAAGCCTTCTGCACTTCAAAGGAGTTTGTCAAGAAAGTAAAAAGGGAGCCTACACAATGGTAGAAAATATTTGGTAACCATATATCAGATAGGAGACTTATAACTTGCATATATAAAGAACTCCTATATATTGAAAAAAAAAACCCAAAACATAACCCATTTAAAAAATGGGAAAAAGATTTAAACAGACACTTCTCTAAAGAAGAAATACAAATGGCTAAAAATCACATGATAAAATGCTCCAAATCTTTAGCTATCAGGGAAATGCAAATAAAAGCTACAATGAGATACCATCTTACTCCCATAAGATTGGCAGCTAAGAAAGAAATGGAAGACTACAAATGCTGGTGATGATGTGGAGGAATGGGAACACTCATCCACTGCTGGTGGGAATGCAGAAGGATCCAACCATTCTGGAGGATGGTTTGGTGGTTTGTCAAAAAACTAACCATAGACTTGCCATATACCCAGCAATTCTATGGCTGGGTATATACCCAGCAGAACTGAAAACAAGGACACAAACCGATATATGCACACCAATGTTCATAGCAGCATTGTTCACTATCGCCAACACTTGGAATCAACCCAAATGCCCATCAACAGATGAATGGATAAATAAAATGTGGTATATACATACAATGGAATACTACTCTGCTTTAAGAACATAAACACTACAAACACACATGATAACATGAATGAATTTTCAGAACCTTATGTTGAGTGAAGCAACCCAGGCAATGAAGGACAAATATTACATGACCTCAATGACATGAAACAAGTAAACCAAGCTGCCTCAGAGAGCTAGAGACTGGATGATAGGCTTACAGGAAATCGGGGGGTAGAGGATGGATGTAAGCTGACATCTACATGGGTGAAATCTATGATAACCTGGAGGTAAGTATGTGTACAAGGAAGGGATAAAATAGGGACATAGGGTTACCTTTGTTTGGGGCTTTGCGTGCTTGAGGGGGCTAGGGATGGGCCGATGGGTAATATTGCCCAAGAAATTGGGGGGAGGGTGGGGCAACATACAAACATAGGAGATTGTCAGGCGTTCATTGAGAGTATACTGCTGAGAAAAACTTTTCAAAAATATAATAAGGAAAGTTAGCTGTTAAAGATACTTAAAGGGGATTATCTGATGCAGGACAGACTCCTAGGTAATATGTGAATGCTCATTTTGCCAGAGTGGGTTATATCATTGGGTAGAGACCCATATAATGAGAGTGAAGGTACACCCACATCCTGGGGAAAACTGATGCCATCAAATAGAGGGAACTGTATCTCTGAAGAGAAATGGCGGCTCCCAGGGCATTAGGGCAGTTGAGCATGTCAAGCCCTCAACACTGTTGCAAGTATCTCTGAACATGGCTCTTCAAGAAATGTAGATTGACTGTCACTCTGGGCCCTAAGGGGAGGGGGAAATAGGTATTGAACAGATGGAACCAACGTAACTGTGAGAGCAATAGAAGTGTTTCACAAGAGTACTCAAGGATGGATATAAAACATGTAAAATTACACCAAAAACATATAGGCGCTGATAGGCTAAAATGTAAATCATAATGTAAAACATAGGAAAACTAAAAATTTAAAAAATTGTATAGCCTAAATTATAAACCACAATGTGAACACAAATGTTACCTTGTTTGAAAGCTATTGTCTCAATATCTGTACATCAGTTTCAGTAAATATGATATGACTATGTTAAAAGATTATTGCTGTGAAGGGAAAAGGTTTTATGTTGGATATGTGGGAGTACTGTATATTGTATATATGAATTACTGTGATCTAAAACTCTTGTGAAGATAAGCTTAATAATTAGAAAAAAGAAAAGAAAAAGATAGGATGTAGAATTTTTACAAATTAATATGTATTCCATATCTAACCTTTAAACTCATCACTATATTCCATTTTACTATTAAGGGGACTTGGCATTATATTGGGCTTCACTTTTCAGGAAGTTTTGGATCACAGAGTGGTTCAACAATGGCAGTGGAGGAATACTGGTGTGGGATGTTATTGACAGGGGACATATGGTTGACAGGGAGTTCTACAGCAGGGTATATATCCAGGGTACATAAAAATGTTTGGATATTTTCATAGTGGAAACAATTAAAAACAACAACTGAGGGAGTGCTGAGTTCCTAGCCAGGGGAGCTCTATCACAGTCCCTAAAGGAACAACAACAATCTCCCAAGAGCAACAGCAAAGACCAAAAAGGAATGAAGGTCCAACAATGAGCCCCTGATACTGACTATGCTTGTGAGACTGTGAAAGGCCTAGAGCAGCAGTGTGCCTATGAGTTCCCTCCTGAGAGCCTCCGTGTTGCTCAAATGTGGCCAGTCTCAAAGCCAAACTCAGCATGTAAATTCATTGCATTCCTCCCAGCATGGGACATGACTCCCAGGGATGAGCCTCCCTGGCACCGAGGAATCACTACCAAGTACCAGCTGATGATGTAACTAGAAAATGACCTTGAATAAAAGGTTCAACTCGGACCAGCAGAATATCCCTGTCTACATATAATAACAGGAGTTAAAAATGCTTTTTGACCTAAATCAAGGGGGAAATGGAAAGGACAAATGAGTTAATATGGCTATGAGTCTCTAAAAAAGAGCCTGGAAGTTATCAGAGGGGTTGCCCTTATGCACACTTGAGCAGAGTCTCAGAGACAGATAAAGTAGATAGAACCCCAGGTATTGGTTCTTCTGAGGGCTACAGAGACCCACAGGTTTTATGGTCATGGCAGATGGAGTTCAGTGCCATGTCAGTTGACCCTTCTTTGGAGTTGGTGTTTCTGTGTGATGGAGCTGGACTCAGATGTGATCTCTTTTCACAAGCCTTTCCTGTTACTTTACCGGAATTGTAGTTGGTGCTGGGGTTTAAGATATATCTAGGGGATCTGAATCTCTGGAATGTGATAGCCAGGTCCTGAGCCTCAACAGACTTCAGCTCCTACAGTCTGGTTTATTGGACTCACCCCACTCAGCTAAAATGGAGTTGAAAAATGTCAACCACCACACCATGGAGCTAAGAGTGCCTACAACTGAAAGCAGGAGGATTGCATCCAGCATCCATGTGGAATCTAAGCCCCCTCTTGACATAGATGTGGAATGAACACAACCAATCCAAGTCTACAGGATGGAGGAATAGAGTAAGGATTAGAGTGGACTTACTGGTACTCTATTCATGAACTATTGTGGTTAGTAATCAAAGAAAATGTGGCATTGGTGTGGAAAAAGTGGCCATGGTGGCTGCTGGGTGTGAGGAATGGGAGGAAGAGATGAGATGTGGAGGCTTTTTCAGGACTTGGTGTTGGCCTCGGCGGTGCTGCAGGGACAATTACTGGACATTGTAGATCCTCCCATGGCCCACTGGATGGAACGTGGGAGAGTGTGTCCTATGATGTGGACCATTGACCATGAGGTGCAGTGATGCTCAGAGATGTATTCACCAAATGCAATGAATATGTCATGATGATGGAGGAGAATGTTGCTATGGGGGGAGTAGTGGGGTGAGGGGGGTGGGGGTACATGAGGACCTCATATTTCTTGAATGTAATATTTTTAAATATGAATTAAAAACAAACAAACCAAAAAATAAAAATAAAATAAATAAATATCACTACAAACCAAATATTACTACTGGCTTTTGGATTCTGTTAGGCAGTATTTTGTTTAGGATTTTGCACATATATTCATTAAGGATGTCATTCTCTAATTTTCATTTTTTTCACAGTAACTTTATCTGGTTTTAGTATTAGGGTGATTTTTGCCTCATCGAAAGAGTTTGATAGGATTATTTCCTGTTCAATTTTTTGGAAGAGATTGATACCAAAGTATCTTACATTTGGTGTATTTACCCCTCAACCTATCCTATTATTATTTTTATGTCATTTATATATGAGGGTACACAAAAAATAAGTGCATACTAAAAGTTGTGAACTTACAAAGCAAACATGCATAACATCATACAGCAGTCCCATACATCAAACCACTACCAATGCCATGCATTGTTGTGATGCATTTGTTACAAATGATGGAAGAATATCATCAAACTCTTACTACTAACTATAGTCCTTATCTTACATTTGGTGTATTTTCCCCCAAAACACCCTATTTTTATTTTTTAAATATATTTTTATGACAGGCGTTGTAAACTTAAAAAACAATCATACAAATGCAGGATTTCCATACAATACCCCTCAATCAACACACCACACTGTGGGGGAACATTTGCTACATATTGTGAGATAACATTATCAGACTATTACCAGGTACATAGCATACATTTGGCAAACTTTTTCCATGCGCTGCCATTATCAAGATCGTACACCTTTGATTTGGATGCTTGAATATTACATTACTACTGTTAATCACAGTCCATATGTCACTCCAGGACTATTTTTACATTGCTTCTCCACATTTACACCACACTGTAATACTGATGTACATCTGCTCTAGCCTGTAAAGGACATTCTCACATCTGTACCATCAACAACAATTCTCATCCACCTCTGAATTTACTGTGTTATTCAGAACCTATATTCTTCTTTCTTTCAATTGGCATTTATATCCCTAGACTTCATTTTCAGTCACCTTCCAACTTATAAACCAGATTTTACTTGCTGTAATGTTTTACCATCAACTCTATATATTTCCACACTTTTACAATGAAGTTAA
>NW_026688508.1:0-42975 GCF_030445035.2 Dasypus novemcinctus
CTGGTACACAGAAGACACGGACCTGTAATCCCACGTGGCCGCAGAGCCTCAGGCGAGCGGAAACGATTTCCCCTGAAAAGTCTCACAACCCAATAGGTAAGCGGCTTCGTTTTGGGTCCCCCCCGACCCGGAGGAAAGAGCAATGTTCATTCGTGCGGTGCCAAAAAGGAGGGCGAGAGGAGAAAGGGCAAGCGCGTTGCTAAGAGCCGTCTGGGCGCTCAGGGGCCGCTCTCATCCCCGAAAAGAAGCACAGAGAAAGTGTGGTCGTTGACGAGGAAGGGGAAGACTCTGAGTCTCTCCTCTCTGGGAGACAGGCCTCTCCAGGCCTGGCAGGCAGCCAAGGCAGCCAAGGCAGAAGCCCTCAGGCCACCGGTGGGAAAGGCCAGGTTTCCCATTAGGCCAGGTGCAGGGGACAGCGATGGGAGTCAGCACGTCTGTGACCATTGCCGTGGGAGAGACCTGCAGGGCAATGCCGGCCCTAGGTAGGCCCCCGCTTGAGGAAGCCTCGGGGACTTTGGCTGGCCACAAACCGCCCTCTTAAGAGGGGCCTGGCAGCCTGGCCCAAGCCAGACTCTTGGCCTGGACCGGGTGAGCAATCGGATGGAGAGAGGTTCTCGCATCAGTCCCGGGTCTGGCCCAGGGGTCCCCTCCCCCACAGCCCCTTCGGCAAGGGGCCCTGCCCCTCCCCCTGCCTTGGAATCCAGCCCCCTGCCCTCCAGGAAGTGGGAGGAAGGAACGATTCTCATCCAACCGTGGCCCCTAGCGGTGGTCGTTTGGGCTCTGACTTTCCGCAACGGAGCCGCTTTCCTGCTCATGGGCTTCTTCTGTCTCTTTCCTTTTCCTCAGACCAGATGAGAAAACAACTGTCCAGGACAGCATAGCACAGGTTCTCTTCTAGCACAGCCCACCCCCCCAGCAGGCTCCTCCCACGTCAGCGACCCGTTTGATCCCCGTGGCCTTCTTGGGGGTATTCGGTGTGTCCATCTGGGAACCCCGCTCCCCCCGGAGCCTGAGTTTCCCTGGCAGTCGACACGCTCCCGGAAGTGCATTCGGTGGGTCTCGGCAGGACGTCTAATGGCCGCATCTGTGCCGGCACTAGCACTGGGGGACAACTCCCGAGTGGAGAAATCGCCCCCCTCATCACAACCGTCCGTCTTCCCACTCCCCGCTTTGGGCGCCTGGCGACAGCGGCCACGGTCTGGAGAGCAACGAGGCGGGGCGGGGGTGCGGCGAGTCTACCGGGGGCGGGGGGCGGGGCGGGGAGCCTGCAGGCCGCGGCGGTGGTGGGCGTGGCCAGGCCAGAGGACTGCGGCGGCTGGGGGCGCCTGCGCCTTGCTACCCGCCTCGCAGGCCGACAGAGAGCGGGCTAGGCCGCGCGAGACGCACAGCGCTTGCCCCCCCCCCCCCACGGCGCCGGTGGGGCGCCCCGAGAAGAGGGCGCGGGGCGGACGCAGCGGACGGTGTGGTGCGAGAGGGGCCTTGGATCCCACAGCGCTGTTGGAGCCGGTTCTCCCGCTGGCAGGTGTCGGCGCTCTGGTTTCCCGCTGTGCTGACGACCATCTTCTCCTCCCTCTTGGCTGACCCGGGGAAGCCCAACGGACTTGAGCGTAGCTGTTGCACCTGTGGCACGGGGCCTGTCCCCAGATGCAAGTCTCCTGCGCAGGCACCAAACCGCAGTGCCAGGCTCAGCTTCAGCCAAAGGGACAGAAGAGGCATGTGTAGGGAGGTCCCTCCTGAACCCGACTCCACCCCAGGCCAGAGCACATAGGCCCAAGGAGGGCCCACTGGCAGGGCACTGAAGCCCAGAGCCACCTGCCACCAGCGCAGACCTGGGTGTCCCCGCAGCCCTCAGGAGCACCAGTGCCTGCGGCTTTATCGGCTGGGCAGCTGCGCCTCGGCCACAAGGGTTATCGGCTTTAGTCTGGAAACCTTGGCAGTATACCTGTTGACCTGCCTGCGATGAGGGCTTGGAACGACAATCAACAGGAAAACCAGCTGGCTGCGTGGCGTGCTCTGGCAGAGCAAAAGGTGCTTCAGATGAGGAGTTCAGTTCCTTTTTTTTTTTTTTCTTTTCCCAAACACTGATGGTTATGGTTCGAGCCAATGCCACAACAACCCATACAATCGCCTTTGACGGTCACGTTGGCTGCTTATAATGTACCTGGTACACAGAAGACACGGACCTGTAATCCCACGTGGCCGCAGAGCCTCAGGCGAGCGGAAACGATTTCCCCTGAAAAGTCTCACAACCCAATAGGTAAGCGGCTTCGTTTTGGGTCCCCCCGACCCGGAGGAAAGAGCAATGTTCATTCGTGCGGTGCCAAAAAGGAGGGCGAGAGGAGAAAGGGCAAGCGCGTTGCTAAGAGCCGTCTGGGCGCTCAGGGGCCGCTCTCATCCCCGAAAAGAAGCACAGAGAAAGTGTGGTCGTTGACGAGGAAGGGGAAGACTCTGAGTCTCTCCTCTCTGGGAGACAGGCCTCTCCAGGCCTGGCAGGCAGCCAAGGCAGCCAAGGCAGAAGCCCTCAGGCCACCGGTGGGAAAGGCCAGGTTTCCCATTAGGCCAGGTGCAGGGGACAGCGATGGGAGTCAGCACGTCTGTGACCATTGCCGTGGGAGAGACCTGCAGGGCAATGCCGGCCCTAGGTAGGCCCCCGCTTGAGGAAGCCTCGGGGACTTTGGCTGGCCACAAACCGCCCTCTTAAGAGGGGCCTGGCAGCCTGGCCCAAGCCAGACTCTTGGCCTGGACCGGGGTGAGCAATCGGATGGAGAGAGGTTCTCCGCATCAGTCCCGGGTCTGGCCCAGGGGTCCCCTCCCCCACAGCCCCTTCGGCAAGGGGCCCTGCCCCCTCCCCCTGCCTTGGAATCCAGCCCCCTGCCCTCCAGGAAGTGGGAGGAAGGAACGATTCTCATCCAACCGTGGCCCCTAGCGGTGGTCGTTTGGGCTCTGACTTTCCGCAACGGAGCCGCTTTCCTGCTCATGGGGCTTCTTCTGTCTCTTTCCTTTTCCTCAGACCAGATGAGAAAACAACTGTCCAGGACAGCATAGCACAGGTTCTCTTCTAGCACAGCCCACCCCCCAGCAGGCTCCTCCCACGTCAGCGACCCGTTTGATCCCCGTGGCCTTCTTGGGGGTATTCGGTGTGTCCATCTGGGAACCCCCGCTCCCCCCGGAGCCTGAGTTTCCCTGGCAGTCGACACGCTCCCGGAAGTGCATTCGGTGGGTCTCGGCCAGGACGTCTAATGGCCGCATCTGTGCCGGCACTAGCACTGGGGACAACTCCCGAGTGGAGAAATCGCCCCCTCATCACAACCGTCCGTCTTCCCACTCCCCGCTTTGGGCGCCTGGCGACAGCGGCCACGGTCTGGAGAGCAACGAGGTGGGGCGGGGGTGCGGCGAGTCTACCGGGGGCGGGGGGCGGGGCGGGGGCGCGGCGAGTCTACCGGGGGCGTGGGGCGGGGCGGGGAGCCTGCAGGCCGCGGCGGTGGTGGGCGTGGCCAGGCCAGAGGACTGCGGCGGCTGGGGCGCCTGCGCCTTGCTACCGCCTCGCAGGCCGACAGAGAGCGGGCTAGGGCCGCGCGAGACGCACAGCGCTTGCCCCCCCCCCCCCACGGCGCCGGCGGGGGCGCCCCGAGAAGAGGGCGCGGGGCGGGACGCAGCGGACGGTGTGGTGCGAGAGGGGCCTTGGATCCCACAGCGCTGTTGGAGCCGGTTCTCCCGCTGGCAGGTGTCGGCGCTCTGGTTTCCCGCTGTGCTGACGACCATCTTCTCCTCCCTCTTGGCTGACCCGGGCAAGCCCAACGGACTTGAGCGTAGCTGTTGCACCTGTGGCACGGGGCCTGTCCCCAGATGCAAGTCTCCTGCGCAGGCACCAAACCGCAGTGCCAGGCTCAGCTTCAGCCAAAGGGACAGAAGAGGCATGTGTAGGGAGGTCCCTCCTGAACCCGACTCCACCCCAGGCCAGAGCACATAGGCCCAAGGAGGGCCCACTGGCAGGGCACTGAAGCCCAGAGCCACCTGCCACCAGCGCAGACCTGGGGTGTCCCCGCAGCCCTCAGGAGCACCAGTGCCTGCGGCTTTATCGGCTGGGCAGCTGTGCCTCGGCCACAAGGGTTATCGGCTTTAGTCTGGAAACCTTGGCAGTATACCTGTTGACCTGCCTGCGATGAGGGCTTGGAACGACAATCAACAGGAAAACCAGCTGGCTGCGTGGCGTGCTCTGGCAGAGCAAAAGGTGCTTCAGATGAGGAGTTCAGTTCCTTTTTTTTTTTTTTTCTTTTCCCAAACACTGATGGTTATGGTTCGAGCCAATGCCACAACAACCCATACAATCGCCTTTGACGGTCACGTTGGCTGCTTATAATGTACCTGGTACACAGAAGACACGGACCTGTAATCCCACGTGGCCGCAGAGCCTCAGGCGAGCGGAAACGATTTCCCCTGAAAAGTCTCACAACCCAATAGGTAAGCGGCTTCGTTTTGGGTCCCCCCGACCCAGAGGAAAGAGCAATGTTCATTCGTGCGGTGCCAAAAAGGAGGGCGAGAGGAGAAAGGGCAAGCGCGTTGCTAAGAGCCGTCTGGGCGCTCAGGGGCCGCTCTCATCCCCGAAAAGAAGCACAGAGAAAGTGTGGTCGTTGACGAGGAAGGGGAAGACTCTGAGTCTCTCCTCTCTGGGAGACAGGCCTCTCCAGGCCTGGCAGGCAGCCAAGGCAGCCAAGGCAGAAGCCCTCAGGCCACCGGTGGGAAAGGCCAGGTTTCCCATTAGGCCAGGTGCAGGGGACAGCGATGGGAGTCAGCACGTCTGTGACCATTGCCGTGGGAGAGACCTGCAGGGCAATGCCGGCCCTAGGTAGGCCCCCGCTTGAGGAAGCCTCGGGGACTTTTGCTGGCCACAAACTGCCCTCTTAAGAGGGGCCTGGCAGCCTGGCCCAAGCCAGACTCTTGGCCTGGACCGGGTGAGCAATCGGATGGAGAGAGGTTCTCGCATCAGTCCCGGGTCTGGCCCAGGGGTCCCCTCCCCCACAGCCCCTTCGGCAAGGGGCCCTGCCCCTCCCCCTGCCTTGGAATCCAGCCCCCTGCCCTCCAGGAAGTGGGAGGAAGGAACGATTCTCATCCAACCGTGGCCCCTAGCGGTGGTCGTTTGGGCTCTGACTTTCCGCAACGGAGCCGCTTTCCTGCTCATGGGGCTTCTTCTGTCTCTTTCCTTTTCCTCAGACCAGATGAGAAAACAACTGTCCAGGACAGCATAGCACAGGTTCTCTTCTAGCACAGCCCACCCCCCCAGCAGGCTCCTCCCACGTCAGCGACCCGTTTGATCCCCGTGGCCTTCTTGGGGGTATTCGGTGTGTCCATCTGGGAACCCCGCTCCCCCCGGAGCCTGAGTTTCCCTGGCAGTCGACACGCTCCCGGAAGTGCATTCGGTGGGTCTCGGCAGGACGTCTAATGGCCGCATCTGTGCCGGCACTAGCACTGGGGACAACTCCCGAGTGGAGAAATCGCCCCCTCATCACAACCGTCCGTCTTCCCACTCCCCGCTTTGGGCGCCTGGCGACAGCGGCCACGGTCTGGAGAGCAACGAGGCGGGGCGGGGGTGCGGCGAGTCTACCGGGGGCGGGGGGCGGGGCGGGGGCGCGGCGAGTCTACCGGGGGCGTGGGGCGGGGCGGGGAGCCTGCAGGCCGCGGCGGTGGTGGGCGTGGCCAGGCCAGAGGACTGCGGCGGCTGGGGCGCCTGCGCCTTGCTACCGCCTCGCAGGCCGACAGAGAGCGGGCTAGGGCCGCGCGAGACGCACAGCGCTTGCCCCCCCCCCCCACGGCGCCGGCGGGGCGCCCCGAGAAGAGGGCGCGGGGCGGACGCAGCGGACGGTGTGGTGCGAGAGGGGCCTTGGATCCCACAGCGCTGTTGGAGCCGGTTCTCCCGCTGGCAGGTGTCGGCGCTCTGGTTTCCCGCTGTGCTGACGACCATCTTCTCCTCCCTCTTGGCTGACCCGGGGAAGCCCAACGGACTTGAGCGTAGCTGTTGCACCTGTGGCACGGGGCCTGTCCCCAGATGCAAGTCTCCTGCGCAGGCACCAAACCGCAGTGCCAGGCTCAGCTTCAGCCAAAGGGACAGAAGAGGCATGTGTAGGGAGGTCCCTCCTGAACCCGACTCCACCCCAGGCCAGAGCACATAGGCCCAAGGAGGGCCCACTGGCAGGGCACTGAAGCCCAGAGCCACCTGCCACCAGCGCAGACCTGGGTGTCCCCGCAGCCCTCAGGAGCACCAGTGCCTGCGGCTTTATCGGCTGGGCAGCTGCGCCTCGGCCACAAGGGTTATCGGCTTTAGTCTGGAAACCTTGGCAGTATACCTGTTGACCTGCCTGCGATGAGGGCTTGGAACGACAATCAACAGGAAAACCAGCTGGCTGCGTGGCGTGCTCTGGCAGAGCAAAAGGTGCTTCAGATGAGGAGTTCCTTTTTTTTTTTTTTCTTTTCCCAAACACTGATGGTTATGGTTCGAGCCAATGCCACAACAACCCATACAATCGCCTTTGACGGTCACGTTGGCTGCTTATAATGTACCTGGTACACAGAAGACACGGACCTGTAATCCCACGTGGCCGCAGAGCCTCAGGCGAGCGGAAACGATTTCCCCTGAAAAGTCTCACAACCCAATAGGTAAGCGGCTTCGTTTTGGGTCCCCCCGACCCGGAGGAAAGAGCAATGTTCATTCGTGCGGTGCCAAAAAGGAGGGCGAGAGGAGAAAGGGCAAGCGCGTTGCTAAGAGCCGTCTGGGCGCTCAGGGGCCGCTCTCATCCCCGAAAAGAAGCACAGAGAAAGTGTGGTCGTTGACGAGGAAGGGGAAGACTCTGAGTCTCTCCTCTCTGGGAGACAGGCCTCTCCAGGCCTGGCAGGCAGCCAAGGCAGCCAAGGCAGAAGCCCTCAGGCCACCGGTGGGAAAGGCCAGGTTTCCCATTAGGCCAGGTGCAGGGGACAGCGATGGGAGTCAGCACGTCTGTGACCATTGCCGTGGGAGAGACCTGCAGGGCAATGCCGGCCCTAGGTAGGCCCCTGCTTGAGGAAGCCTCGGGGACTTTGGCTGGCCACAAACCGCCCTCTTAAGAGGGGCCTGGCAGCCTGGCCCAAGCCAGACTCTTGGCCTGGACCGGGTGAGCAATCGGATGGAGAGAGGTTCTCGCATCAGTCCCGGGTCTGGCCCAGGGGTCCCCTCCCCCACAGCCCCTTCGGCAAGGGGCCCTGCCCCTCCCCCTGCCTTGGAATCCAGCCCCCTGCCCTCCAGGAAGTGGGAGGAAGGAACGATTCTCATCCAACCGTGGCCCCTAGCGGTGGTCGTTTGGGCTCTGACTTTCCGCAACGGAGCCGCTTTCCTGCTCATGGGGCTTCTTCTGTCTCTTTCCTTTTCCTCAGACCAGATGAGAAAACAACTGTCCAGGACAGCATAGCACAGGTTCTCTTCTAGCACAGCCCACCCCCCCAGCAGGCTCCTCCCACGTCAGCGACCCGTTTGATCCCCGTGGCCTTCTTGGGGGTATTCGGTGTGTCCATCTGGGAACCCCGCTCCCCCCGGAGCCTGAGTTTCCCTGGCAGTCGACACGCTCCCGGAAGTGCATTCGGTGGGTCTCGGCAGGACGTCTAATGGCCGCATCTGTGCCGGCACTAGCACTGGGGACAACTCCCGAGTGGAGAAATCGCCCCCTCATCACAACCGTCCGTCTTCCCACTCCCCGCTTTGGGCGCCTGGCGACAGCGGCCACGGTCTGGAGAGCAACGAGGCGGGGCGGGGGTGCGGCGAGTCTACCGGGGGCGGGGGGCGGGGCGGGGGCGCGGCGAGTCTACCGGGGGCGTGGGGCGGGGCGGGGAGCCTGCAGGCCGCGGCGGTGGTGGGCGTGGCCAGGCCAGAGGACTGCGGCGGCTGGGGCGCCTGCGCCTTGCTACCGCCTCGCAGGCCGACAGAGAGCGGGCTAGGGCCGCGCGAGACGCACAGCGCTTGCCCCCCCCCCCCCGACGCCGGCGGGGCGCCCCGAGAAGAGGGCGCGGGGCGGACGCAGCGGACGGTGTGGTGCGAGAGGGGCCTTGGATCCCACAGCGCTGTTGGAGCCGGTTCTCCCGCTGGCAGGTGTCGGCGCTCTGGTTTCCCGCTGTGCTGACGACCATCTTCTCCTCCCTCTTGGCTGACCCGGGCAAGCCCAACGGACTTGAGCGTAGCTGTTGCACCTGTGGCACGGGGCCTGTCCCCAGATGCAAGTCTCCTGCGCAGGCACCAAACCGCAGTGCCAGGCTCAGCTTCAGCCAAAGGGACAGAAGAGGCATGTGTAGGGAGGTCCCTCCTGAACCCGACTCCACCCCAGGCCAGAGCACATAGGCCCAAGGAGGGCCCACTGGCAGGGCACTGAAGCCCAGAGCCACCTGCCACCAGCGCAGACCTGGGTGTCCCCGCAGCCCTCAGGAGCACCAGTGCCTGCGGCTTTATCGGCTGGGCAGCTGTGCCTCGGCCACAAGGGTTATCGGCTTTAGTCTGGAAACCTTGGCAGTATACCTGTTGACCTGCCTGCGATGAGGGCTTGGAACGACAATCAACAGGAAAACCAGCTGGCTGCGTGGCGTGCTCTGGCAGAGCAAAAGGTGCTTCAGATGAGGAGTTCCTTTTTTTTTTTTTTCTTTTCCCAAACACTGATGGTTATGGTTCGAGCCAATGCCACAACAACCCATACAATCGCCTTTGACGGTCACGTTGGCTGCTTATAATGTACCTGGTACACAGAAGACACGGACCTGTAATCCCACGTGGCCGCAGAGCCTCAGGCGAGCGGAAACGATTTCCCCTGAAAAGTCTCACAACCCAATAGGTAAGCGGCTTCGTTTTGGGTCCCCCCGACCCGGAGGAAAGAGCAATGTTCATTCGTGCGGTGCCAAAAAGGAGGGCGAGAGGAGAAAGGGCAAGCGCGTTGCTAAGAGCCGTCTGGGCGCTCAGGGGCCGCTCTCATCCCCGAAAAGAAGCACAGAGAAAGTGTGGTCGTTGACGAGGAAGGGGAAGACTCTGAGTCTCTCCTCTCTGGGAGACAGGCCTCTCCAGGCCTGGCAGGCAGCCAAGGCAGCCAAGGCAGAAGCCCTCAGGCCACCGGTGGGAAAGGCCAGGTTTCCCATTAGGCCAGGTGCAGGGGACAGCGATGGGAGTCAGCACGTCTGTGACCATTGCCGTGGGAGAGACCTGCAGGGCAATGCCGGCCCTAGGTAGGCCCCCGCTTGAGGAAGCCTCGGGGACTTTGGCTGGCCACAAACCGCCCTCTTAAGAGGGGCCTGGCAGCCTGGCCCAAGCCAGACTCTTGGCCTGGACCGGGTGAGCAATCGGATGGAGAGAGGTTCTCGCATCAGTCCCGGGTCTGGCCCAGGGGTCCCCTCCCCCACAGCCCCTTCGGCAAGGGGCCCTGCCCCTCCCCCTGCCTTGGAATCCAGCCCCCTGCCCTCCAGGAAGTGGGAGGAAGGAACGATTCTCATCCAACCGTGGCCCCTAGCGGTGGTCGTTTGGGCTCTGACTTTCCGCAACGGAGCCGCTTTCCTGCTCATGGGGCTTCTTCTGTCTCTTTCCTTTTCCTCAGACCAGATGAGAAAACAACTGTCCAGGACAGCATAGCACAGGTTCTCTTCTAGCACAGCCCACCCCCCCAGCAGGCTCCTCCCACGTCAGCGACCCGTTTGATCCCCGTGGCCTTCTTGGGGGTATTCGGTGTGTCCATCTGGGAACCCGGCTCCCCCCGGAGCCTGAGTTTCCCTGGCAGTCGACACGCTCCCGGAAGTGCATTCGGTGGGTCTCGGCAGGACGTCTAATGGCCGCATCTGTGCCGGCACTAGCACTGGGGACAACTCCCGAGTGGAGAAATCGCCCCCTCATCACAACCGTCCGTCTTCCCACTCCCCGCTTTGGGCGCCTGGCGACAGCGGCCACGGTCTGGAGAGCAACGAGGCGGGGCGGGGGTGCGGCGAGTCTACCGGGGGCGGGGGGCGGGGCGGGGAGCCTGCAGGCCGCGGCGGTGGTGGGCGTGGCCAGGCCAGAGGACTGCGGCGGCTGGGGCGCCTGCGCCTTGCTACCGCCTCGCAGGCCGACAGAGAGCGGGCTAGGGCCGCGCGAGACGCACAGCGCTTGCCCCCCCCCCCCACGGCGCCGGTGGGGCGCCCCGAGAAGAGGGCGCGGGGCGGACGCAGCGGACGGTGTGGTGCGAGAGGGGCCTTGGATCCCACAGCGCTGTTGGAGCCGGTTCTCCCGCTGGCAGGTGTCGGCGCTCTGGTTTCCCGCTGTGCTGACGACCATCTTCTCCTCCCTCTTGGCTGACCCGGGCAAGCCCAACGGACTTGAGCGTAGCTGTTGCACCTGTGGCACGGGGCCTGTCCCCAGATGCAAGTCTCCTGCGCAGGCACCAAACCGCAGTGCCAGGCTCAGCTTCAGCCAAAGGGACAGAAGAGGCATGTGTAGGGAGGTCCCTCCTGAACCCGACTCCACCCCAGGCCAGAGCACATAGGCCCAAGGAGGGCCCACTGGCAGGGCACTGAAGCCCAGAGCCACCTGCCACCAGCGCAGACCTGGGTGTCCCCGCAGCCCTCAGGAGCACCAGTGCCTGCGGCTTTATCGGCTGGGCAGCTGCGCCTCGGCCACAAGGGTTATCGGCTTTAGTCTGGAAACCTTGGCAGTATACCTGTTGACCTGCCTGCGATGAGGGCTTGGAACGACAATCAACAGGAAAACCAGCTGGCTGCGTGGCGTGCTCTGGCAGAGCAAAAGGTGCTTCAGATGAGGAGTTCAGTTCCTTTTTTTTTTTTTTCTTTTCCCAAACACTGATGGTTATGGTTCGAGCCAATGCCACAACAACCCATACAATCGCCTTTGACGGTCACGTTGGCTGCTTATAATGTACCTGGTACACAGAAGACACGGACCTGTAATCCCACGTGGCCGCAGAGCCTCAGGCGAGCGGAAACGATTTCCCCTGAAAAGTCTCACAACCCAATAGGTAAGCGGCTTCGTTTTGGGTCCCCCCGACCCGGAGGAAAGAGCAATGTTCATTCGTGCGGTGCCAAAAAGGAGGGCAAGAGGAGAAAGGGCAAGCGCGTTGCTAAGAGCCGTCTGGGCGCTCAGGGGCCGCTCTCATCCCCGAAAAGAAGCACAGAGAAAGTGTGGTCGTTGACGAGGAAGGGGAAGACTCTGAGTCTCTCCTCTCTGGGAGACAGGCCTCTCCAGGCCTGGCAGGCAGCCAAGGCAGCCAAGGCAGAAGCCCTCAGGCCACCGGTGGGAAAGGCCAGGTTTCCCATTAGGCCAGGTGCAGGGGACAGCGATGGGAGTCAGCACGTCTGTGACCATTGCCGTGGGAGAGACCTGCAGGGCAATGCCGGCCCTAGGTAGGCCCCCGCTTGAGGAAGCCTCGGGGACTTTGGCTGGCCACAAACCGCCCTCTTAAGAGGGGCCTGGCAGCCTGGCCCAAGCCAGACTCTTGGCCTGGACCGGGTGAGCAATCGGATGGAGAGAGGTTCTCGCATCAGTCCCGGGTCTGGCCCAGGGGTCCCCTCCCCCACAGCCCCTTCGGCAAGGGGCCCTGCCCCTCCCCCTGCCTTGGAATCCAGCCCCCTGCCCTCCAGGAAGTGGGAGGAAGGAACGATTCTCATCCAACCGTGGCCCCTAGCGGTGGTCGTTTGGGCTCTGACTTTCCGCAACGGAGCCGCTTTCCTGCTCATGGGGCTTCTTCTGTCTCTTTCCTTTTCCTCAGACCAGATGAGAAAACAACTGTCCAGGACAGCATAGCACAGGTTCTCTTCTAGCACAGCCCACCCCCCCAGCAGGCTCCTCCCACGTCAGCGACCCGTTTGATCCCCGTGGCCTTCTTGGGGGTATTCGGTGTGTCCATCTGGGAACCCCGCTCCCCCCGGAGCCTGAGTTTCCCTGGCAGTCGACACGCTCCCGGAAGTGCATTCGGTGGGTCTCGGCAGGACGTCTAATGGCCGCATCTGTGCCGGCACTAGCACTGGGGACAACTCCCGAGTGGAGAAATCGCCCCCTCATCACAACCGTCCGTCTTCCCACTCCCCGCTTTGGGCGCCTGGCGACAGCGGCCACGGTCTGGAGAGCAACGAGGCGGGGCGGGGGTGCGGCGAGTCTACCGGGGGCGGGGGGCGGGGCGGGGGCGCGGCGAGTCTACCGGGGGCGTGGGGCGGGGCGGGGAGCCTGCAGGCCGCGGCGGTGGTGGGCGTGGCCAGGCCAGAGGACTGCGGCGGCTGGGGCGCCTGCGCCTTGCTACCGCCTCGCAGGCCGACAGAGAGCGGGCTAGGGCCGCGCGAGACGCACAGCGCTTGCCCCCCCCCCCCCGGCGCCGGCGGGGCGCCCCGAGAAGAGGGCGCGGGGCGGACGCAGCGGACGGTGTGGTGCGAGAGGGGCCTTGGATCCCACAGCGCTGTTGGAGCCGGTTCTCCCGCTGGCAGGTGTCGGCGCTCTGGTTTCCCGCTGTGCTGACGACCATCTTCTCCTCCCTCTTGGCTGACCCGGGCAAGCCCAACGGACTTGAGCGTAGCTGTTGCACCTGTGGCACGGGGCCTGTCCCCAGATGCAAGTCTCCTGCGCAGGCACCAAACCGCAGTGCCAGGCTCAGCTTCAGCCAAAGGGACAGAAGAGGCATGTGTAGGGAGGTCCCTCCTGAACCCGACTCCACCCCAGGCCAGAGCACATAGGCCCAAGGAGGGCCCACTGGCAGGGCACTGAAGCCCAGAGCCACCTGCCACCAGCGCAGACCTGGGTGTCCCCGCAGCCCTCAGGAGCACCAGTGCCTGCGGCTTTATCGGCTGGGCAGCTGCGCCTCGGCCACAAGGGTTATCGGCTTTAGTCTGGAAACCTTGGCAGTATACCTGTTGACCTGCCTGCGATGAGGGCTTGGAACGACAATCAACAGGAAAACCAGCTGGCTGCGTGGCGTGCTCTGGCAGAGCAAAAGGTGCTTCAGATGAGGAGTTCCTTTTTTTTTTTTTTCTTTTCCCAAACACTGATGGTTATGGTTCGAGCCAATGCCACAACAACCCATACAATCGCCTTTGACGGTCACGTTGGCTGCTTATAATGTACCTGGTACACAGAAGACACGGACCTGTAATCCCACGTGGCCGCAGAGCCTCAGGCGAGCGGAAACGATTTCCCCTGAAAAGTCTCACAACCCAATAGGTAAGCGGCTTCGTTTTGGGTCCCCCCGACCCGGAGGAAAGAGCAATGTTCATTCGTGCGGTGCCAAAAAGGAGGGCGAGAGGAGAAAGGGCAAGCGCGTTGCTAAGAGCCGTCTGGGCGCTCAGGGGCCGCTCTCATCCCCGAAAAGAAGCACAGAGAAAGTGTGGTCGTTGACGAGGAAGGGGAAGACTCTGAGTCTCTCCTCTCTGGGAGACAGGCCTCTCCAGGCCTGGCAGGCAGCCAAGGCAGCCAAGGCAGAAGCCCTCAGGCCACCGGTGGGAAAGGCCAGGTTTCCCATTAGGCCAGGTGCAGGGGACAGCGATGGGAGTCAGCACGTCTGTGACCATTGCCGTGGGAGAGACCTGCAGGGCAATGCCGGCCCTAGGTAGGCCCCCGCTTGAGGAAGCCTCGGGGACTTTGGCTGGCCACAAACCGCCCTCTTAAGAGGGGCCTGGCAGCCTGGCCCAAGCCAGACTCTTGGCCTGGACCGGGTGAGCAATCGGATGGAGAGAGGTTCTCGCATCAGTCCCGGGTCTGGCCCAGGGGTCCCCTCCCCCACAGCCCCTTCGGCAAGGGGCCCTGCCCCTCCCCCTGCCTTGGAATCCAGCCCCCTGCCCTCCAGGAAGTGGGAGGAAGGAACGATTCTCATCCAACCGTGGCCCCTAGCGGTGGTCGTTTGGGCTCTGACTTTCCGCAACGGAGCCGCTTTCCTGCTCATGGGGCTTCTTCTGTCTCTTTCCTTTTCCTCAGACCAGATGAGAAAACAACTGTCCAGGACAGCATAGCACAGGTTCTCTTCTAGCACAGCCCACCCCCCCAGCAGGCTCCTCCCACGTCAGCGACCCGTTTGATCCCCGTGGCCTTCTTGGGGGTATTCGGTGTGTCCATCTGGGAACCCCGCTCCCCCCGGAGCCTGAGTTTCCCTGGCAGTCGACACGCTCCCGGAAGTGCATTCGGTGGGTCTCGGCAGGACGTCTAATGGCCGCATCTGTGCCGGCACTAGCACTGGGGACAACTCCCGAGTGGAGAAATCGCCCCCTCATCACAACCGTCCGTCTTCCCACTCCCCGCTTTGGGCGCCTGGCGACAGCGGCCACGGTCTGGAGAGCAACGAGGCGGGGCGGGGGTGCGGCGAGTCTACCGGGGGCGGGGGGCGGGGCGGGGAGCCTGCAGGCCGCGGCGGTGGTGGGCGTGGCCAGGCCAGAGGACTGCGGCGGCTGGGGCGCCTGCGCCTTGCTACCGCCTCGCAGGCCGACAGAGAGCGGGCTAGGGCCGCGCGAGACGCACAGCGCTTGCCCCCCCCCCCCCCACGGCGCCGGTGGGGCGCCCCGAGAAGAGGGCGCGGGGCGGACGCAGCGGACGGTGTGGTGCGAGAGGGGCCTTGGATCCCACAGCGCTGTTGGAGCCGGTTCTCCCGCTGGCAGGTGTCGGCGCTCTGGTTTCCCGCTGTGCTGACGACCATCTTCTCCTCCCTCTTGGCTGACCCGGGGAAGCCCAACGGACTTGAGCGTAGCTGTTGCACCTGTGGCACGGGGCCTGTCCCCAGATGCAAGTCTCCTGCGCAGGCACCAAACCGCAGTGCCAGGCTCAGCTTCAGCCAAAGGGACAGAAGAGGCATGTGTAGGGAGGTCCCTCCTGAACCCGACTCCACCCCAGGCCAGAGCACATAGGCCCAAGGAGGGCCCACTGGCAGGGCACTGAAGCCCAGAGCCACCTGCCACCAGCGCAGACCTGGGTGTCCCCGCAGCCCTCAGGAGCACCAGTGCCTGCGGCTTTATCGGCTGGGCAGCTGCGCCTCGGCCACAAGGGTTATCGGCTTTAGTCTGGAAACCTTGGCAGTATACCTGTTGACCTGCCTGCGATGAGGGCTTGGAACGACAATCAACAGGAAAACCAGCTGGCTGCGTGGCGTGCTCTGGCAGAGCAAAAGGTGCTTCAGATGAGGAGTTCAGTTCCTTTTTTTTTTTTTTCTTTTCCCAAACACTGATGGTTATGGTTCGAGCCAATGCCACAACAACCCATACAATCGCCTTTGACGGTCACGTTGGCTGCTTATAATGTACCTGGTACACAGAAGACACGGACCTGTAATCCCACGTGGCCGCAGAGCCTCAGGCGAGCGGAAACGATTTCCCCTGAAAAGTCTCACAACCCAATAGGTAAGCGGCTTCGTTTTGGGTCCCCCCGACCCGGAGGAAAGAGCAATGTTCATTCGTGCGGTGCCAAAAAGGAGGGCGAGAGGAGAAAGGGCAAGCGCGTTGCTAAGAGCCGTCTGGGCGCTCAGGGGCCGCTCTCATCCCCGAAAAGAAGCACAGAGAAAGTGTGGTCGTTGACGAGGAAGGGGAAGACTCTGAGTCTCTCCTCTCTGGGAGACAGGCCTCTCCAGGCCTGGCAGGCAGCCAAGGCAGCCAAGGCAGAAGCCCTCAGGCCACCGGTGGGAAAGGCCAGGTTTCCCATTAGGCCAGGTGCAGGGGACAGCGATGGGAGTCAGCACGTCTGTGACCATTGCCGTGGGAGAGACCTGCAGGGCAATGCCGGCCCTAGGTAGGCCCCCGCTTGAGGAAGCCTCGGGGACTTTGGCTGGCCACAAACCGCCCTCTTAAGAGGGGCCTGGCAGCCTGGCCCAAGCCAGACTCTTGGCCTGGACCGGGTGAGCAATCGGATGGAGAGAGGTTCTCGCATCAGTCCCGGGTCTGGCCCAGGGGTCCCCTCCCCCACAGCCCCTTCGGCAAGGGGCCCTGCCCCTCCCCCTGCCTTGGAATCCAGCCCCCTGCCCTCCAGGAAGTGGGAGGAAGGAACGATTCTCATCCAACCGTGGCCCCTAGCGGTGGTCGTTTGGGCTCTGACTTTCCGCAACGGAGCCGCTTTCCTGCTCATGGGGCTTCTTCTGTCTCTTTCCTTTTCCTCAGACCAGATGAGAAAACAACTGTCCAGGACAGCATAGCACAGGTTCTCTTCTAGCACAGCCCACCCCCCCAGCAGGCTCCTCCCACGTCAGCGACCCGTTTGATCCCCGTGGCCTTCTTGGGGGTATTCGGTGTGTCCATCTGGGAACCCCGCTCCCCCCGGAGCCTGAGTTTCCCTGGCAGTCGACACGCTCCCGGAAGTGCATTCGGTGGGTCTCGGCAGGACGTCTAATGGCCGCATCTGTGCCGGCACTAGCACTGGGGACAACTCCCGAGTGGAGAAATCGCCCCCTCATCACAACCGTCCGTCTTCCCACTCCCCGCTTTGGGCGCCTGGCGACAGCGGCCACGGTCTGGAGAGCAACGAGGTGGGGCGGGGGTGCGGCGAGTCTACCGGGGGCGGGGGGCGGGGCGGGGGCGCGGCGAGTCTACCGGGGGCGTGGGGCGGGGCGGGGAGCCTGCAGGCCGCGGCGGTGGTGGGCGTGGCCAGGCCAGAGGACTGCGGCGGCTGGGGCGCCTGCGCCTTGCTACCGCCTCGCAGGCCGACAGAGAGCGGGCTAGGGCCGCGCGAGACGCACAGCGCTTGCCCCCCCCCCCCCCACGGCGCCGGCGGGGCGCCCCGAGAAGAGGGCGCGGGGCGGACGCAGCGGACGGTGTGGTGCGAGAGGGGCCTTGGATCCCACAGCGCTGTTGGAGCCGGTTCTCCCGCTGGCAGGTGTCGGCGCTCTGGTTTCCCGCTGTGCTGACGACCATCTTCTCCTCCCTCTTGGCTGACCCGGGCAAGCCCAACGGACTTGAGCGTAGCTGTTGCACCTGTGGCACGGGGCCTGTCCCCAGATGCAAGTCTCCTGCGCAGGCACCAAACCGCAGTGCCAGGCTCAGCTTCAGCCAAAGGGACAGAAGAGGCATGTGTAGGGAGGTCCCTCCTGAACCCGACTCCACCCCAGGCCAGAGCACATAGGCCCAAGGAGGGCCCACTGGCAGGGCACTGAAGCCCAGAGCCACCTGCCACCAGCGCAGACCTGGGTGTCCCCGCAGCCCTCAGGAGCACCAGTGCCTGCGGCTTTATCGGCTGGGCAGCTGTGCCTCGGCCACAAGGGTTATCGGCTTTAGTCTGGAAACCTTGGCAGTATACCTGTTGACCTGCCTGCGATGAGGGCTTGGAACGACAATCAACAGGAAAACCAGCTGGCTGCGTGGCGTGCTCTGGCAGAGCAAAAGGTGCTTCAGATGAGGAGTTCAGTTCCTTTTTTTTTTTTTTCTTTTCCCAAACACTGATGGTTATGGTTCGAGCCAATGCCACAACAACCCATACAATCGCCTTTGACGGTCACGTTGGCTGCTTATAATGTACCTGGTACACAGAAGACACGGACCTGTAATCCCACGTGGCCGCAGAGCCTCAGGCGAGCGGAAACGATTTCCCCTGAAAAGTCTCACAACCCAATAGGTAAGCGGCTTCGTTTTGGGTCCCCCCGACCCAGAGGAAAGAGCAATGTTCATTCGTGCGGTGCCAAAAAGGAGGGCGAGAGGAGAAAGGGCAAGCGCGTTGCTAAGAGCCGTCTGGGCGCTCAGGGGCCGCTCTCATCCCCGAAAAGAAGCACAGAGAAAGTGTGGTCGTTGACGAGGAAGGGGAAGACTCTGAGTCTCTCCTCTCTGGGAGACAGGCCTCTCCAGGCCTGGCAGGCAGCCAAGGCAGCCAAGGCAGAAGCCCTCAGGCCACCGGTGGGAAAGGCCAGGTTTCCCATTAGGCCAGGTGCAGGGGACAGCGATGGGAGTCAGCACGTCTGTGACCATTGCCGTGGGAGAGACCTGCAGGGCAATGCCGGCCCTAGGTAGGCCCCCGCTTGAGGAAGCCTCGGGGACTTTGGCTGGCCACAAACTGCCCTCTTAAGAGGGGCCTGGCAGCCTGGCCCAAGCCAGACTCTTGGCCTGGACCGGGTGAGCAATCGGATGGAGAGAGGTTCTCGCATCAGTCCCGGGTCTGGCCCAGGGGTCCCCTCCCCCACAGCCCCTTCGGCAAGGGGCCCTGCCCCTCCCCCTGCCTTGGAATCCAGCCCCCTGCCCTCCAGGAAGTGGGAGGAAGGAACGATTCTCATCCAACCGTGGCCCCTAGCGGTGGTCGTTTGGGCTCTGACTTTCCGCAACGGAGCCGCTTTCCTGCTCATGGGGCTTCTTCTGTCTCTTTCCTTTTCCTCAGACCAGATGAGAAAACAACTGTCCAGGACAGCATAGCACAGGTTCTCTTCTAGCACAGCCCACCCCCCCAGCAGGCTCCTCCCACGTCAGCGACCCGTTTGATCCCCGTGGCCTTCTTGGGGGTATTCGGTGTGTCCATCTGGGAACCCCGCTCCCCCCGGAGCCTGAGTTTCCCTGGCAGTCGACACGCTCCCGGAAGTGCATTCGGTGGGTCTCGGCAGGACGTCTAATGGCCGCATCTGTGCCGGCACTAGCACTGGGGACAACTCCCGAGTGGAGAAATCGCCCCCTCATCACAACCGTCCGTCTTCCCACTCCCCGCTTTGGGCGCCTGGCGACAGCGGCCACGGTCTGGAGAGCAACGAGGCGGGGCGGGGGTGCGGCGAGTCTACCGGGGGCGGGGGGCGGGGCGGGGGCGCGGCGAGTCTACCGGGGGCGTGGGGCGGGGCGGGGAGCCTGCAGGCCGCGGCGGTGGTGGGCGTGGCCAGGCCAGAGGACTGCGGCGGCTGGGGCGCCTGCGCCTTGCTACCGCCTCGCAGGCCGACAGAGAGCGGGCTAGGGCCGCGCGAGACGCACAGCGCTTGCCCCCCCCCCCCACGGCGCCGGCGGGGCGCCCCGAGAAGAGGGCGCGGGGCGGACGCAGCGGACGGTGTGGTGCGAGAGGGGCCTTGGATCCCACAGCGCTGTTGGAGCCGGTTCTCCCGCTGGCAGGTGTCGGCGCTCTGGTTTCCCGCTGTGCTGACGACCATCTTCTCCTCCCTCTTGGCTGACCCGGGCAAGCCCAACGGACTTGAGCGTAGCTGTTGCACCTGTGGCACGGGGCCTGTCCCCAGATGCAAGTCTCCTGCGCAGGCACCAAACCGCAGTGCCAGGCTCAGCTTCAGCCAAAGGGACAGAAGAGGCATGTGTAGGGAGGTCCCTCCTGAACCCGACTCCACCCCAGGCCAGAGCACATAGGCCCAAGGAGGGCCCACTGGCAGGGCACTGAAGCCCAGAGCCACCTGCCACCAGCGCAGACCTGGGTGTCCCCGCAGCCCTCAGGAGCACCAGTGCCTGCGGCTTTATCGGCTGGGCAGCTGTGCCTCGGCCACAAGGGTTATCGGCTTTAGTCTGGAAACCTTGGCAGTATACCTGTTGACCTGCCTGCGATGAGGGCTTGGAACGACAATCAACAGGAAAACCAGCTGGCTGCGTGGCGTGCTCTGGCAGAGCAAAAGGTGCTTCAGATGAGGAGTTCAGTTCCTTTTTTTTTTTTTTCTTTTCCCAAACACTGATGGTTATGGTTCGAGCCAATGCCACAACAACCCATACAATCGCCTTTGACGGTCACGTTGGCTGCTTATAATGTACCTGGTACACAGAAGACACGGACCTGTAATCCCACGTGGCCGCAGAGCCTCAGGCGAGCGGAAACGATTTCCCCTGAAAAGTCTCACAACCCAATAGGTAAGCGGCTTCGTTTTGGGTCCCCCCGACCCAGAGGAAAGAGCAATGTTCATTCGTGCGGTGCCAAAAAGGAGGGCGAGAGGAGAAAGGGCAAGCGCGTTGCTAAGAGCCGTCTGGGCGCTCAGGGGCCGCTCTCATCCCCGAAAAGAAGCACAGAGAAAGTGTGGTCGTTGACGAGGAAGGGGAAGACTCTGAGTCTCTCCTCTCTGGGAGACAGGCCTCTCCAGGCCTGGCAGGCAGCCAAGGCAGCCAAGGCAGAAGCCCTCAGGCCACCGGTGGGAAAGGCCAGGTTTCCCATTAGGCCAGGTGCAGGGGACAGCGATGGGAGTCAGCACGTCTGTGACCATTGCCGTGGGAGAGACCTGCAGGGCAATGCCGGCCCTAGGTAGGCCCCCGCTTGAGGAAGCCTCGGGGACTTTGGCTGGCCACAAACTGCCCTCTTAAGAGGGGCCTGGCAGCCTGGCCCAAGCCAGACTCTTGGCCTGGACCGGGTGAGCAATCGGATGGAGAGAGGTTCTCGCATCAGTCCCGGGTCTGGCCCAGGGGTCCCCTCCCCCACAGCCCCTTCGGCAAGGGGCCCTGCCCCTCCCCCTGCCTTGGAATCCAGCCCCCTGCCCTCCAGGAAGTGGGAGGAAGGAACGATTCTCATCCAACCGTGGCCCCTAGCGGTGGTCGTTTGGGCTCTGACTTTCCGCAACGGAGCCGCTTTCCTGCTCATGGGGCTTCTTCTGTCTCTTTCCTTTTCCTCAGACCAGATGAGAAAACAACTGTCCAGGACAGCATAGCACAGGTTCTCTTCTAGCACAGCCCACCCCCCCAGCAGGCTCCTCCCACGTCAGCGACCCGTTTGATCCCCGTGGCCTTCTTGGGGGTATTCGGTGTGTCCATCTGGGAACCCCGCTCCCCCCGGAGCCTGAGTTTCCCTGGCAGTCGACACGCTCCCGGAAGTGCATTCGGTGGGTCTCGGCAGGACGTCTAATGGCCGCATCTGTGCCGGCACTAGCACTGGGGACAACTCCCGAGTGGAGAAATCGCCCCCTCATCACAACCGTCCGTCTTCCCACTCCCCGCTTTGGGCGCCTGGCGACAGCGGCCACGGTCTGGAGAGCAACGAGGCGGGGCGGGGGTGCGGCGAGTCTACCGGGGGCGGGGGGCGGGGCGGGGGCGCGGCGAGTCTACCGGGGGCGTGGGGCGGGGCGGGGAGCCTGCAGGCCGCGGCGGTGGTGGGCGTGGCCAGGCCAGAGGACTGCGGCGGCTGGGGCGCCTGCGCCTTGCTACCGCCTCGCAGGCCGACAGAGAGCGGGCTAGGGCCGCGCGAGACGCACAGCGCTTGCCCCCCCCCCCCACGGCGCCGGCGGGGCGCCCCGAGAAGAGGGCGCGGGGCGGACGCAGCGGACGGTGTGGTGCGAGAGGGGCCTTGGATCCCACAGCGCTGTTGGAGCCGGTTCTCCCGCTGGCAGGTGTCGGCGCTCTGGTTTCCCGCTGTGCTGACGACCATCTTCTCCTCCCTCTTGGCTGACCCGGGGAAGCCCAACGGACTTGAGCGTAGCTGTTGCACCTGTGGCACGGGGCCTGTCCCCAGATGCAAGTCTCCTGCGCAGGCACCAAACCGCAGTGCCAGGCTCAGCTTCAGCCAAAGGGACAGAAGAGGCATGTGTAGGGAGGTCCCTCCTGAACCCGACTCCACCCCAGGCCAGAGCACATAGGCCCAAGGAGGGCCCACTGGCAGGGCACTGAAGCCCAGAGCCACCTGCCACCAGCGCAGACCTGGGTGTCCCCGCAGCCCTCAGGAGCACCAGTGCCTGCGGCTTTATCGGCTGGGCAGCTGCGCCTCGGCCACAAGGGTTATCGGCTTTAGTCTGGAAACCTTGGCAGTATACCTGTTGACCTGCCTGCGATGAGGGCTTGGAACGACAATCAACAGGAAAACCAGCTGGCTGCGTGGCGTGCTCTGGCAGAGCAAAAGGTGCTTCAGATGAGGAGTTCCTTTTTTTTTTTTTTCTTTTCCCAAACACTGATGGTTATGGTTCGAGCCAATGCCACAACAACCCATACAATCGCCTTTGACGGTCACGTTGGCTGCTTATAATGTACCTGGTACACAGAAGACACGGACCTGTAATCCCACGTGGCCGCAGAGCCTCAGGCGAGCGGAAACGATTTCCCCTGAAAAGTCTCACAACCCAATAGGTAAGCGGCTTCGTTTTGGGTCCCCCCGACCCGGAGGAAAGAGCAATGTTCATTCGTGCGGTGCCAAAAAGGAGGGCGAGAGGAGAAAGGGCAAGCGCGTTGCTAAGAGCCGTCTGGGCGCTCAGGGGCCGCTCTCATCCCCGAAAAGAAGCACAGAGAAAGTGTGGTCGTTGACGAGGAAGGGGAAGACTCTGAGTCTCTCCTCTCTGGGAGACAGGCCTCTCCAGGCCTGGCAGGCAGCCAAGGCAGCCAAGGCAGAAGCCCTCAGGCCACCGGTGGGAAAGGCCAGGTTTCCCATTAGGCCAGGTGCAGGGGACAGCGATGGGAGTCAGCACGTCTGTGACCATTGCCGTGGGAGAGACCTGCAGGGCAATGCCGGCCCTAGGTAGGCCCCTGCTTGAGGAAGCCTCGGGGACTTTGGCTGGCCACAAACCGCCCTCTTAAGAGGGGCCTGGCAGCCTGGCCCAAGCCAGACTCTTGGCCTGGACCGGGTGAGCAATCGGATGGAGAGAGGTTCTCGCATCAGTCCCGGGTCTGGCCCAGGGGTCCCCTCCCCCACAGCCCCTTCGGCAAGGGGCCCTGCCCCTCCCCCTGCCTTGGAATCCAGCCCCCTGCCCTCCAGGAAGTGGGAGGAAGGAACGATTCTCATCCAACCGTGGCCCCTAGCGGTGGTCGTTTGGGCTCTGACTTTCCGCAACGGAGCCGCTTTCCTGCTCATGGGGCTTCTTCTGTCTCTTTCCTTTTCCTCAGACCAGATGAGAAAACAACTGTCCAGGACAGCATAGCACAGGTTCTCTTCTAGCACAGCCCACCCCCCCAGCAGGCTCCTCCCACGTCAGCGACCCGTTTGATCCCCGTGGCCTTCTTGGGGGTATTCGGTGTGTCCATCTGGGAACCCCGCTCCCCCCGGAGCCTGAGTTTCCCTGGCAGTCGACACGCTCCCGGAAGTGCATTCGGTGGGTCTCGGCAGGACGTCTAATGGCCGCATCTGTGCCGGCACTAGCACTGGGGACAACTCCCGAGTGGAGAAATCGCCCCCTCATCACAACCGTCCGTCTTCCCACTCCCCGCTTTGGGCGCCTGGCGACAGCGGCCACGGTCTGGAGAGCAACGAGGCGGGGCGGGGGTGCGGCGAGTCTACCGGGGGCGGGGGGCGGGGCGGGGGCGCGGCGAGTCTACCGGGGGCGTGGGGCGGGGCGGGGAGCCTGCAGGCCGCGGCGGTGGTGGGCGTGGCCAGGCCAGAGGACTGCGGCGGCTGGGGCGCCTGCGCCTTGCTACCGCCTCGCAGGCCGACAGAGAGCGGGCTAGGGCCGCGCGAGACGCACAGCGCTTGCCCCCCCCCCCCCGACGCCGGCGGGGCGCCCCGAGAAGAGGGCGCGGGGCGGACGCAGCGGACGGTGTGGTGCGAGAGGGGCCTTGGATCCCACAGCGCTGTTGGAGCCGGTTCTCCCGCTGGCAGGTGTCGGCGCTCTGGTTTCCCGCTGTGCTGACGACCATCTTCTCCTCCCTCTTGGCTGACCCGGGCAAGCCCAACGGACTTGAGCGTAGCTGTTGCACCTGTGGCACGGGGCCTGTCCCCAGATGCAAGTCTCCTGCGCAGGCACCAAACCGCAGTGCCAGGCTCAGCTTCAGCCAAAGGGACAGAAGAGGCATGTGTAGGGAGGTCCCTCCTGAACCCGACTCCACCCCAGGCCAGAGCACATAGGCCCAAGGAGGGCCCACTGGCAGGGCACTGAAGCCCAGAGCCACCTGCCACCAGCGCAGACCTGGGTGTCCCCGCAGCCCTCAGGAGCACCAGTGCCTGCGGCTTTATCGGCTGGGCAGCTGTGCCTCGGCCACAAGGGTTATCGGCTTTAGTCTGGAAACCTTGGCAGTATACCTGTTGACCTGCCTGCGATGAGGGCTTGGAACGACAATCAACAGGAAAACCAGCTGGCTGCGTGGCGTGCTCTGGCAGAGCAAAAGGTGCTTCAGATGAGGAGTTCCTTTTTTTTTTTTTTCTTTTCCCAAACACTGATGGTTATGGTTCGAGCCAATGCCACAACAACCCATACAATCGCCTTTGACGGTCACGTTGGCTGCTTATAATGTACCTGGTACACAGAAGACACGGACCTGTAATCCCACGTGGCCGCAGAGCCTCAGGCGAGCGGAAACGATTTCCCCTGAAAAGTCTCACAACCCAATAGGTAAGCGGCTTCGTTTTGGGTCCCCCCGACCCGGAGGAAAGAGCAATGTTCATTCGTGCGGTGCCAAAAAGGAGGGCGAGAGGAGAAAGGGCAAGCGCGTTGCTAAGAGCCGTCTGGGCGCTCAGGGGCCGCTCTCATCCCCGAAAAGAAGCACAGAGAAAGTGTGGTCGTTGACGAGGAAGGGGAAGACTCTGAGTCTCTCCTCTCTGGGAGACAGGCCTCTCCAGGCCTGGCAGGCAGCCAAGGCAGCCAAGGCAGAAGCCCTCAGGCCACCGGTGGGAAAGGCCAGGTTTCCCATTAGGCCAGGTGCAGGGGACAGCGATGGGAGTCAGCACGTCTGTGACCATTGCCGTGGGAGAGACCTGCAGGGCAATGCCGGCCCTAGGTAGGCCCCCGCTTGAGGAAGCCTCGGGGACTTTGGCTGGCCACAAACCGCCCTCTTAAGAGGGGCCTGGCAGCCTGGCCCAAGCCAGACTCTTGGCCTGGACCGGGTGAGCAATCGGATGGAGAGAGGTTCTCGCATCAGTCCCGGGTCTGGCCCAGGGGTCCCCTCCCCCACAGCCCCTTCGGCAAGGGGCCCTGCCCCTCCCCCTGCCTTGGAATCCAGCCCCCTGCCCTCCAGGAAGTGGGAGGAAGGAACGATTCTCATCCAACCGTGGCCCCTAGCGGTGGTCGTTTGGGCTCTGACTTTCCGCAACGGAGCCGCTTTCCTGCTCATGGGGCTTCTTCTGTCTCTTTCCTTTTCCTCAGACCAGATGAGAAAACAACTGTCCAGGACAGCATAGCACAGGTTCTCTTCTAGCACAGCCCACCCCCCCAGCAGGCTCCTCCCACGTCAGCGACCCGTTTGATCCCCGTGGCCTTCTTGGGGGTATTCGGTGTGTCCATCTGGGAACCCCGCTCCCCCCGGAGCCTGAGTTTCCCTGGCAGTCGACACGCTCCCGGAAGTGCATTCGGTGGGTCTCGGCAGGACGTCTAATGGCCGCATCTGTGCCGGCACTAGCACTGGGGACAACTCCCGAGTGGAGAAATCGCCCCCTCATCACAACCGTCCGTCTTCCCACTCCCCGCTTTGGGCGCCTGGCGACAGCGGCCACGGTCTGGAGAGCAACGAGGCGGGGCGGGGGTGCGGCGAGTCTACCGGGGGCGGGGGGCGGGGCGGGGGCGCGGCGAGTCTACCGGGGGCGTGGGGCGGGGCGGGGAGCCTGCAGGCCGCGGCGGTGGTGGGCGTGGCCAGGCCAGAGGACTGCGGCGGCTGGGGCGCCTGCGCCTTGCTACCGCCTCGCAGGCCGACAGAGAGCGGGCTAGGGCCGCGCGAGACGCACAGCGCTTGCCCCCCCCCCCCGGCGCCGGCGGGGCGCCCCGAGAAGAGGGCGCGGGGCGGACGCAGCGGACGGTGTGGTGCGAGAGGGGCCTTGGATCCCACAGCGCTGTTGGAGCCGGTTCTCCCGCTGGCAGGTGTCGGCGCTCTGGTTTCCCGCTGTGCTGACGACCATCTTCTCCTCCCTCTTGGCTGACCCGGGCAAGCCCAACGGACTTGAGCGTAGCTGTTGCACCTGTGGCACGGGGCCTGTCCCCAGATGCAAGTCTCCTGCGCAGGCACCAAACCGCAGTGCCAGGCTCAGCTTCAGCCAAAGGGACAGAAGAGGCATGTGTAGGGAGGTCCCTCCTGAACCCGACTCCACCCCAGGCCAGAGCACATAGGCCCAAGGAGGGCCCACTGGCAGGGCACTGAAGCCCAGAGCCACCTGCCACCAGCGCAGACCTGGGTGTCCCCGCAGCCCTCAGGAGCACCAGTGCCTGCGGCTTTATCGGCTGGGCAGCTGCGCCTCGGCCACAAGGGTTATCGGCTTTAGTCTGGAAACCTTGGCAGTATACCTGTTGACCTGCCTGCGATGAGGGCTTGGAACGACAATCAACAGGAAAACCAGCTGGCTGCGTGGCGTGCTCTGGCAGAGCAAAAGGTGCTTCAGATGAGGAGTTCCTTTTTTTTTTTTTTCTTTTCCCAAACACTGATGGTTATGGTTCGAGCCAATGCCACAACAACCCATACAATCGCCTTTGACGGTCACGTTGGCTGCTTATAATGTACCTGGTACACAGAAGACACGGACCTGTAATCCCACGTGGCCGCAGAGCCTCAGGCGAGCGGAAACGATTTCCCCTGAAAAGTCTCACAACCCAATAGGTAAGCGGCTTCGTTTTGGGTCCCCCCGACCCGGAGGAAAGAGCAATGTTCATTCGTGCGGTGCCAAAAAGGAGGGCGAGAGGAGAAAGGGCAAGCGCGTTGCTAAGAGCCGTCTGGGCGCTCAGGGGCCGCTCTCATCCCCGAAAAGAAGCACAGAGAAAGTGTGGTCGTTGACGAGGAAGGGGAAGACTCTGAGTCTCTCCTCTCTGGGAGACAGGCCTCTCCAGGCCTGGCAGGCAGCCAAGGCAGCCAAGGCAGAAGCCCTCAGGCCACCGGTGGGAAAGGCCAGGTTTCCCATTAGGCCAGGTGCAGGGGACAGCGATGGGAGTCAGCACGTCTGTGACCATTGCCGTGGGAGAGACCTGCAGGGCAATGCCGGCCCTAGGTAGGCCCCCGCTTGAGGAAGCCTCGGGGACTTTGGCTGGCCACAAACCGCCCTCTTAAGAGGGGCCTGGCAGCCTGGCCCAAGCCAGACTCTTGGCCTGGACCGGGTGAGCAATCGGATGGAGAGAGGTTCTCGCATCAGTCCCGGGTCTGGCCCAGGGGTCCCCTCCCCCACAGCCCCTTCGGCAAGGGGCCCTGCCCCTCCCCCTGCCTTGGAATCCAGCCCCCTGCCCTCCAGGAAGTGGGAGGAAGGAACGATTCTCATCCAACCGTGGCCCCTAGCGGTGGTCGTTTGGGCTCTGACTTTCCGCAACGGAGCCGCTTTCCTGCTCATGGGGCTTCTTCTGTCTCTTTCCTTTTCCTCAGACCAGATGAGAAAACAACTGTCCAGGACAGCATAGCACAGGTTCTCTTCTAGCACAGCCCACCCCCCCAGCAGGCTCCTCCCACGTCAGCGACCCGTTTGATCCCCGTGGCCTTCTTGGGGGTATTCGGTGTGTCCATCTGGGAACCCCGCTCCCCCCGGAGCCTGAGTTTCCCTGGCAGTCGACACGCTCCCGGAAGTGCATTCGGTGGGTCTCGGCAGGACGTCTAATGGCCGCATCTGTGCCGGCACTAGCACTGGGGACAACTCCCGAGTGGAGAAATCGCCCCCTCATCACAACCGTCCGTCTTCCCACTCCCCGCTTTGGGCGCCTGGCGACAGCGGCCACGGTCTGGAGAGCAACGAGGCGGGGCGGGGGTGCGGCGAGTCTACCGGGGGCGGGGGGCGGGGCGGGGGCGCGGCGAGTCTACCGGGGGCGTGGGGCGGGGCGGGGAGCCTGCAGGCCGCGGCGGTGGTGGGCGTGGCCAGGCCAGAGGACTGCGGCGGCTGGGGCGCCTGCGCCTTGCTACCGCCTCGCAGGCCGACAGAGAGCGGGCTAGGGCCGCGCGAGACGCACAGCGCTTGCCCCCCCCCCCCCACGGCGCCGGCGGGGCGCCCCGAGAAGAGGGCGCGGGGCGGACGCAGCGGACGGTGTGGTGCGAGAGGGGCCTTGGATCCCACAGCGCTGTTGGAGCCGGTTCTCCCGCTGGCAGGTGTCGGCGCTCTGGTTTCCCGCTGTGCTGACGACCATCTTCTCCTCCCTCTTGGCTGACCCGGGGAAGCCCAACGGACTTGAGCGTAGCTGTTGCACCTGTGGCACGGGGCCTGTCCCCAGATGCAAGTCTCCTGCGCAGGCACCAAACCGCAGTGCCAGGCTCAGCTTCAGCCAAAGGGACAGAAGAGGCATGTGTAGGGAGGTCCCTCCTGAACCCGACTCCACCCCAGGCCAGAGCACATAGGCCCAAGGAGGGCCCACTGGCAGGGCACTGAAGCCCAGAGCCACCTGCCACCAGCGCAGACCTGGGTGTCCCCGCAGCCCTCAGGAGCACCAGTGCCTGCGGCTTTATCGGCTGGGCAGCTGCGCCTCGGCCACAAGGGTTATCGGCTTTAGTCTGGAAACCTTGGCAGTATACCTGTTGACCTGCCTGCGATGAGGGCTTGGAACGACAATCAACAGGAAAACCAGCTGGCTGCGTGGCGTGCTCTGGCAGAGCAAAAGGTGCTTCAGATGAGGAGTTCAGTTCCTTTTTTTTTTTTTTCTTTTCCCAAACACTGATGGTTATGGTTCGAGCCAATGCCACAACAACCCATACAATCGCCTTTGACGGTCACGTTGGCTGCTTATAATGTACCTGGTACACAGAAGACACGGACCTGTAATCCCACGTGGCCGCAGAGCCTCAGGCGAGCGGAAACGATTTCCCCTGAAAAGTCTCACAACCCAATAGGTAAGCGGCTTCGTTTTGGGTCCCCCCGACCCGGAGGAAAGAGCAATGTTCATTCGTGCGGTGCCAAAAAGGAGGGCGAGAGGAGAAAGGGCAAGCGCGTTGCTAAGAGCCGTCTGGGCGCTCAGGGGCCGCTCTCATCCCCGAAAAGAAGCACAGAGAAAGTGTGGTCGTTGACGAGGAAGGGGAAGACTCTGAGTCTCTCCTCTCTGGGAGACAGGCCTCTCCAGGCCTGGCAGGCAGCCAAGGCAGCCAAGGCAGAAGCCCTCAGGCCACCGGTGGGAAAGGCCAGGTTTCCCATTAGGCCAGGTGCAGGGGACAGCGATGGGAGTCAGCACGTCTGTGACCATTGCCGTGGGAGAGACCTGCAGGGCAATGCCGGCCCTAGGTAGGCCCCCGCTTGAGGAAGCCTCGGGGACTTTGGCTGGCCACAAACCGCCCTCTTAAGAGGGGCCTGGCAGCCTGGCCCAAGCCAGACTCTTGGCCTGGACCGGGTGAGCAATCGGATGGAGAGAGGTTCTCGCATCAGTCCCGGGTCTGGCCCAGGGGTCCCCTCCCCCACAGCCCCTTCGGCAAGGGGCCCTGCCCCTCCCCCTGCCTTGGAATCCAGCCCCCTGCCCTCCAGGAAGTGGGAGGAAGGAACGATTCTCATCCAACCGTGGCCCCTAGCGGTGGTCGTTTGGGCTCTGACTTTCCGCAACGGAGCCGCTTTCCTGCTCATGGGGCTTCTTCTGTCTCTTTCCTTTTCCTCAGACCAGATGAGAAAACAACTGTCCAGGACAGCATAGCACAGGTTCTCTTCTAGCACAGCCCACCCCCCCAGCAGGCTCCTCCCACGTCAGCGACCCGTTTGATCCCCGTGGCCTTCTTGGGGGTATTCGGTGTGTCCATCTGGGAACCCCGCTCCCCCCGGAGCCTGAGTTTCCCTGGCAGTCGACACGCTCCCGGAAGTGCATTCGGTGGGTCTCGGCAGGACGTCTAATGGCCGCATCTGTGCCGGCACTAGCACTGGGGACAACTCCCGAGTGGAGAAATCGCCCCCTCATCACAACCGTCCGTCTTCCCACTCCCCGCTTTGGGCGCCTGGCGACAGCGGCCACGGTCTGGAGAGCAACGAGGCGGGGCGGGGGTGCGGCGAGTCTACCGGGGGCGGGGGGCGGGGCGGGGGCGCGGCGAGTCTACCGGGGGCGTGGGGCGGGGCGGGGAGCCTGCAGGCCGCGGCGGTGGTGGGCGTGGCCAGGCCAGAGGACTGCGGCGGCTGGGGCGCCTGCGCCTTGCTACCGCCTCGCAGGCCGACAGAGAGCGGGCTAGGGCCGCGCGAGACGCACAGCGCTTGCCCCCCCCCCCCCCGGCGCCGGCGGGGCGCCCCGAGAAGAGGGCGCGGGGCGGACGCAGCGGACGGTGTGGTGCGAGAGGGGCCTTGGATCCCACAGCGCTGTTGGAGCCGGTTCTCCCGCTGGCAGGTGTCGGCGCTCTGGTTTCCCGCTGTGCTGACGACCATCTTCTCCTCCCTCTTGGCTGACCCGGGCAAGCCCAACGGACTTGAGCGTAGCTGTTGCACCTGTGGCACGGGGCCTGTCCCCAGATGCAAGTCTCCTGCGCAGGCACCAAACCGCAGTGCCAGGCTCAGCTTCAGCCAAAGGGACAGAAGAGGCATGTGTAGGGAGGTCCCTCCTGAACCCGACTCCACCCCAGGCCAGAGCACATAGGCCCAAGGAGGGCCCACTGGCAGGGCACTGAAGCCCAGAGCCACCTGCCACCAGCGCAGACCTGGGTGTCCCCGCAGCCCTCAGGAGCACCAGTGCCTGCGGCTTTATCGGCTGGGCAGCTGCGCCTCGGCCACAAGGGTTATCGGCTTTAGTCTGGAAACCTTGGCAGTATACCTGTTGACCTGCCTGCGATGAGGGCTTGGAACGACAATCAACAGGAAAACCAGCTGGCTGCGTGGCGTGCTCTGGCAGAGCAAAAGGTGCTTCAGATGAGGAGTTCCTTTTTTTTTTTTTTCTTTTCCCAAACACTGATGGTTATGGTTCGAGCCAATGCCACAACAACCCATACAATCGCCTTTGACGGTCACGTTGGCTGCTTATAATGTACCTGGTACACAGAAGACACGGACCTGTAATCCCACGTGGCCGCAGAGCCTCAGGCGAGCGGAAACGATTTCCCCTGAAAAGTCTCACAACCCAATAGGTAAGCGGCTTCGTTTTGGGTCCCCCCGACCCGGAGGAAAGAGCAATGTTCATTCGTGCGGTGCCAAAAAGGAGGGCGAGAGGAGAAAGGGCAAGCGCGTTGCTAAGAGCCGTCTGGGCGCTCAGGGGCCGCTCTCATCCCCGAAAAGAAGCACAGAGAAAGTGTGGTCGTTGACGAGGAAGGGGAAGACTCTGAGTCTCTCCTCTCTGGGAGACAGGCCTCTCCAGGCCTGGCAGGCAGCCAAGGCAGCCAAGGCAGAAGCCCTCAGGCCACCGGTGGGAAAGGCCAGGTTTCCCATTAGGCCAGGTGCAGGGGACAGCGATGGGAGTCAGCACGTCTGTGACCATTGCCGTGGGAGAGACCTGCAGGGCAATGCCGGCCCTAGGTAGGCCCCCGCTTGAGGAAGCCTCGGGGACTTTGGCTGGCCACAAACCGCCCTCTTAAGAGGGGCCTGGCAGCCTGGCCCAAGCCAGACTCTTGGCCTGGACCGGGTGAGCAATCGGATGGAGAGAGGTTCTCGCATCAGTCCCGGGTCTGGCCCAGGGGTCCCCTCCCCCACAGCCCCTTCGGCAAGGGGCCCTGCCCCTCCCCCTGCCTTGGAATCCAGCCCCCTGCCCTCCAGGAAGTGGGAGGAAGGAACGATTCTCATCCAACCGTGGCCCCTAGCGGTGGTCGTTTGGGCTCTGACTTTCCGCAACGGAGCCGCTTTCCTGCTCATGGGGCTTCTTCTGTCTCTTTCCTTTTCCTCAGACCAGATGAGAAAACAACTGTCCAGGACAGCATAGCACAGGTTCTCTTCTAGCACAGCCCACCCCCCCAGCAGGCTCCTCCCACGTCAGCGACCCGTTTGATCCCCGTGGCCTTCTTGGGGGTATTCGGTGTGTCCATCTGGGAACCCCGCTCCCCCCGGAGCCTGAGTTTCCCTGGCAGTCGACACGCTCCCGGAAGTGCATTCGGTGGGTCTCGGCAGGACGTCTAATGGCCGCATCTGTGCCGGCACTAGCACTGGGGACAACTCCCGAGTGGAGAAATCGCCCCCTCATCACAACCGTCCGTCTTCCCACTCCCCGCTTTGGGCGCCTGGCGACAGCGGCCACGGTCTGGAGAGCAACGAGGCGGGGCGGGGGTGCGGCGAGTCTACCGGGGGCGGGGGGCGGGGCGGGGGCGCGGCGAGTCTACCGGGGGCGTGGGGCGGGGCGGGGAGCCTGCAGGCCGCGGCGGTGGTGGGCGTGGCCAGGCCAGAGGACTGCGGCGGCTGGGGCGCCTGCGCCTTGCTACCGCCTCGCAGGCCGACAGAGAGCGGGCTAGGGCCGCGCGAGACGCACAGCGCTTGCCCCCCCCCCCCCCGGCGCCGGCGGGGCGCCCCGAGAAGAGGGCGCGGGGCGGACGCAGCGGACGGTGTGGTGCGAGAGGGGCCTTGGATCCCACAGCGCTGTTGGAGCCGGTTCTCCCGCTGGCAGGTGTCGGCGCTCTGGTTTCCCGCTGTGCTGACGACCATCTTCTCCTCCCTCTTGGCTGACCCGGGCAAGCCCAACGGACTTGAGCGTAGCTGTTGCACCTGTGGCACGGGGCCTGTCCCCAGATGCAAGTCTCCTGCGCAGGCACCAAACCGCAGTGCCAGGCTCAGCTTCAGCCAAAGGGACAGAAGAGGCATGTGTAGGGAGGTCCCTCCTGAACCCGACTCCACCCCAGGCCAGAGCACATAGGCCCAAGGAGGGCCCACTGGCAGGGCACTGAAGCCCAGAGCCACCTGCCACCAGCGCAGACCTGGGTGTCCCCGCAGCCCTCAGGAGCACCAGTGCCTGCGGCTTTATCGGCTGGGCAGCTGCGCCTCGGCCACAAGGGTTATCGGCTTTAGTCTGGAAACCTTGGCAGTATACCTGTTGACCTGCCTGCGATGAGGGCTTGGAACGACAATCAACAGGAAAACCAGCTGGCTGCGTGGCGTGCTCTGGCAGAGCAAAAGGTGCTTCAGATGAGGAGTTCCTTTTTTTTTTTTTTCTTTTCCCAAACACTGATGGTTATGGTTCGAGCCAATGCCACAACAACCCATACAATCGCCTTTGACGGTCACGTTGGCTGCTTATAATGTACCTGGTACACAGAAGACACGGACCTGTAATCCCACGTGGCCGCAGAGCCTCAGGCGAGCGGAAACGATTTCCCCTGAAAAGTCTCACAACCCAATAGGTAAGCGGCTTCGTTTTGGGTCCCCCCGACCCGGAGGAAAGAGCAATGTTCATTCGTGCGGTGCCAAAAAGGAGGGCGAGAGGAGAAAGGGCAAGCGCGTTGCTAAGAGCCGTCTGGGCGCTCAGGGGCCGCTCTCATCCCCGAAAAGAAGCACAGAGAAAGTGTGGTCGTTGACGAGGAAGGGGAAGACTCTGAGTCTCTCCTCTCTGGGAGACAGGCCTCTCCAGGCCTGGCAGGCAGCCAAGGCAGCCAAGGCAGAAGCCCTCAGGCCACCGGTGGGAAAGGCCAGGTTTCCCATTAGGCCAGGTGCAGGGGACAGCGATGGGAGTCAGCACGTCTGTGACCATTGCCGTGGGAGAGACCTGCAGGGCAATGCCGGCCCTAGGTAGGCCCCCGCTTGAGGAAGCCTCGGGGACTTTGGCTGGCCACAAACCGCCCTCTTAAGAGGGGCCTGGCAGCCTGGCCCAAGCCAGACTCTTGGCCTGGACCGGGTGAGCAATCGGATGGAGAGAGGTTCTCGCATCAGTCCCGGGTCTGGCCCAGGGGTCCCCTCCCCCACAGCCCCTTCGGCAAGGGGCCCTGCCCCTCCCCCTGCCTTGGAATCCAGCCCCCTGCCCTCCAGGAAGTGGGAGGAAGGAACGATTCTCATCCAACCGTGGCCCCTAGCGGTGGTCGTTTGGGCTCTGACTTTCCGCAACGGAGCCGCTTTCCTGCTCATGGGGCTTCTTCTGTCTCTTTCCTTTTCCTCAGACCAGATGAGAAAACAACTGTCCAGGACAGCATAGCACAGGTTCTCTTCTAGCACAGCCCACCCCCCCAGCAGGCTCCTCCCACGTCAGCGACCCGTTTGATCCCCGTGGCCTTCTTGGGGGTATTCGGTGTGTCCATCTGGGAACCCCGCTCCCCCCGGAGCCTGAGTTTCCCTGGCAGTCGACACGCTCCCGGAAGTGCATTCGGTGGGTCTCGGCAGGACGTCTAATGGCCGCATCTGTGCCGGCACTAGCACTGGGGACAACTCCCGAGTGGAGAAATCGCCCCCTCATCACAACCGTCCGTCTTCCCACTCCCCGCTTTGGGCGCCTGGCGACAGCGGCCACGGTCTGGAGAGCAACGAGGCGGGGCGGGGGTGCGGCGAGTCTACCGGGGGCGGGGGGCGGGGCGGGGGCGCGGCGAGTCTACCGGGGGCGTGGGGCGGGGCGGGGAGCCTGCAGGCCGCGGCGGTGGTGGGCGTGGCCAGGCCAGAGGACTGCGGCGGCTGGGGCGCCTGCGCCTTGCTACCGCCTCGCAGGCCGACAGAGAGCGGGCTAGGGCCGCGCGAGACGCACAGCGCTTGCCCCCCCCCCCCCCGACGCCGGCGGGGCGCCCCGAGAAGAGGGCGCGGGGCGGACGCAGCGGACGGTGTGGTGCGAGAGGGGCCTTGGATCCCACAGCGCTGTTGGAGCCGGTTCTCCCGCTGGCAGGTGTCGGCGCTCTGGTTTCCCGCTGTGCTGACGACCATCTTCTCCTCCCTCTTGGCTGACCCGGGCAAGCCCAACGGACTTGAGCGTAGCTGTTGCACCTGTGGCACGGGGCCTGTCCCCAGATGCAAGTCTCCTGCGCAGGCACCAAACCGCAGTGCCAGGCTCAGCTTCAGCCAAAGGGACAGAAGAGGCATGTGTAGGGAGGTCCCTCCTGAACCCGACTCCACCCCAGGCCAGAGCACATAGGCCCAAGGAGGGCCCACTGGCAGGGCACTGAAGCCCAGAGCCACCTGCCACCAGCGCAGACCTGGGTGTCCCCGCAGCCCTCAGGAGCACCAGTGCCTGCGGCTTTATCGGCTGGGCAGCTGCGCCTCGGCCACAAGGGTTATCGGCTTTAGTCTGGAAACCTTGGCAGTATACCTGTTGACCTGCCTGCGATGAGGGCTTGGAACGACAATCAATAGGAAAACCAGCTGGCTGCGTGGCGTGCTCTGGCAGAGCAAAAGGTGCTTCAGATGAGGAGTTCAGTTCCTTTTTTTTTTTTTTCTTTTCCCAAACACTGATGGTTATGGTTCGAGCCAATGCCACAACAACCCATACAATCGCCTTTGACGGTCACGTTGGCTGCTTATAATGTACCTGGTACACAGAAGACACGGACCTGTAATCCCACGTGGCCGCAGAGCCTCAGGCGAGCGGAAACGATTTCCCCTGAAAAGTCTCACAACCCAATAGGTAAGCGGCTTCGTTTTGGGTCCCCCCGACCCGGAGGAAAGAGCAATGTTCATTCGTGCGGTGCCAAAAAGGAGGGCGAGAGGAGAAAGGGCAAGCGCGTTGCTAAGAGCCGTCTGGGCGCTCAGGGGCCGCTCTCATCCCCGAAAAGAAGCACAGAGAAAGTGTGGTCGTTGACGAGGAAGGGGAAGACTCTGAGTCTCTCCTCTCTGGGAGACAGGCCTCTCCAGGCCTGGCAGGCAGCCAAGGCAGCCAAGGCAGAAGCCCTCAGGCCACCGGTGGGAAAGGCCAGGTTTCCCATTAGGCCAGGTGCAGGGGACAGCGATGGGAGTCAGCACGTCTGTGACCATTGCCGTGGGAGAGACCTGCAGGGCAATGCCGGCCCTAGGTAGGCCCCCGCTTGAGGAAGCCTCGGGGACTTTGGCTGGCCACAAACCGCCCTCTTAAGAGGGGCCTGGCAGCCTGGCCCAAGCCAGACTCTTGGCCTGGACCGGGTGAGCAATCGGATGGAGAGAGGTTCTCGCATCAGTCCCGGGTCTGGCCCAGGGGTCCCCTCCCCCACAGCCCCTTCGGCAAGGGGCCCTGCCCCTCCCCCTGCCTTGGAATCCAGCCCCCTGCCCTCCAGGAAGTGGGAGGAAGGAACGATTCTCATCCAACCGTGGCCCCTAGCGGTGGTCGTTTGGGCTCTGACTTTCCGCAACGGAGCCGCTTTCCTGCTCATGGGGCTTCTTCTGTCTCTTTCCTTTTCCTCAGACCAGATGAGAAAACAACTGTCCAGGACAGCATAGCACAGGTTCTCTTCTAGCACAGCCCACCCCCCCAGCAGGCTCCTCCCACGTCAGCGACCCGTTTGATCCCCGTGGCCTTCTTGGGGGTATTCGGTGTGTCCATCTGGGAACCCCGCTCCCCCCGGAGCCTGAGTTTCCCTGGCAGTCGACACGCTCCCGGAAGTGCATTCGGTGGGTCTCGGCAGGACGTCTAATGGCCGCATCTGTGCCGGCACTAGCACTGGGGACAACTCCCGAGTGGAGAAATCGCCCCCTCATCACAACCGTCCGTCTTCCCACTCCCCGCTTTGGGCGCCTGGCGACAGCGGCCACGGTCTGGAGAGCAACGAGGCGGGGCGGGGGTGCGGCGAGTCTACCGGGGGCGGGGGGCGGGGCGGGGGCGCGGCGAGTCTACCGGGGGCGTGGGGCGGGGCGGGGAGCCTGCAGGCCGCGGCGGTGGTGGGCGTGGCCAGGCCAGAGGACTGCGGCGGCTGGGGCGCCTGCGCCTTGCTACCGCCTCGCAGGCCGACAGAGAGCGGGCTAGGGCCGCGCGAGACGCACAGCGCTTGCCCCCCCCCCCCCCGGCGCCGGCGGGGCGCCCCGAGAAGAGGGCGCGGGGCGGACGCAGCGGACGGTGTGGTGCGAGAGGGGCCTTGGATCCCACAGCGCTGTTGGAGCCGGTTCTCCCGCTGGCAGGTGTCGGCGCTCTGGTTTCCCGCTGTGCTGACGACCATCTTCTCCTCCCTCTTGGCTGACCCGGGCAAGCCCAACGGACTTGAGCGTAGCTGTTGCACCTGTGGCACGGGGCCTGTCCCCAGATGCAAGTCTCCTGCGCAGGCACCAAACCGCAGTGCCAGGCTCAGCTTCAGCCAAAGGGACAGAAGAGGCATGTGTAGGGAGGTCCCTCCTGAACCCGACTCCACCCCAGGCCAGAGCACATAGGCCCAAGGAGGGCCCACTGGCAGGGCACTGAAGCCCAGAGCCACCTGCCACCAGCGCAGACCTGGGTGTCCCCGCAGCCCTCAGGAGCACCAGTGCCTGCGGCTTTATCGGCTGGGCAGCTGCGCCTCGGCCACAAGGGTTATCGGCTTTAGTCTGGAAACCTTGGCAGTATACCTGTTGACCTGCCTGCGATGAGGGCTTGGAACGACAATCAACAGGAAAACCAGCTGGCTGCGTGGCGTGCTCTGGCAGAGCAAAAGGTGCTTCAGATGAGGAGTTCCTTTTTTTTTTTTTTCTTTTCCCAAACACTGATGGTTATGGTTCGAGCCAATGCCACAACAACCCATACAATCGCCTTTGACGGTCACGTTGGCTGCTTATAATGTACCTGGTACACAGAAGACACGGACCTGTAATCCCACGTGGCCGCAGAGCCTCAGGCGAGCGGAAACGATTTCCCCTGAAAAGTCTCACAACCCAATAGGTAAGCGGCTTCGTTTTGGGTCCCCCCGACCCGGAGGAAAGAGCAATGTTCATTCGTGCGGTGCCAAAAAGGAGGGCGAGAGGAGAAAGGGCAAGCGCGTTGCTAAGAGCCGTCTGGGCGCTCAGGGGCCGCTCTCATCCCCGAAAAGAAGCACAGAGAAAGTGTGGTCGTTGACGAGGAAGGGGAAGACTCTGAGTCTCTCCTCTCTGGGAGACAGGCCTCTCCAGGCCTGGCAGGCAGCCAAGGCAGCCAAGGCAGAAGCCCTCAGGCCACCGGTGGGAAAGGCCAGGTTTCCCATTAGGCCAGGTGCAGGGGACAGCGATGGGAGTCAGCACGTCTGTGACCATTGCCGTGGGAGAGACCTGCAGGGCAATGCCGGCCCTAGGTAGGCCCCCGCTTGAGGAAGCCTCGGGGACTTTGGCTGGCCACAAACCGCCCTCTTAAGAGGGGCCTGGCAGCCTGGCCCAAGCCAGACTCTTGGCCTGGACCGGGTGAGCAATCGGATGGAGAGAGGTTCTCGCATCAGTCCCGGGTCTGGCCCAGGGGTCCCCTCCCCCACAGCCCCTTCGGCAAGGGGCCCTGCCCCTCCCCCTGCCTTGGAATCCAGCCCCCTGCCCTCCAGGAAGTGGGAGGAAGGAACGATTCTCATCCAACCGTGGCCCCTAGCGGTGGTCGTTTGGGCTCTGACTTTCCGCAACGGAGCCGCTTTCCTGCTCATGGGGCTTCTTCTGTCTCTTTCCTTTTCCTCAGACCAGATGAGAAAACAACTGTCCAGGACAGCATAGCACAGGTTCTCTTCTAGCACAGCCCACCCCCCCAGCAGGCTCCTCCCACGTCAGCGACCCGTTTGATCCCCGTGGCCTTCTTGGGGGTATTCGGTGTGTCCATCTGGGAACCCCGCTCCCCCCGGAGCCTGAGTTTCCCTGGCAGTCGACACGCTCCCGGAAGTGCATTCGGTGGGTCTCGGCAGGACGTCTAATGGCCGCATCTGTGCCGGCACTAGCACTGGGGACAACTCCCGAGTGGAGAAATCGCCCCCTCATCACAACCGTCCGTCTTCCCACTCCCCGCTTTGGGCGCCTGGCGACAGCGGCCACGGTCTGGAGAGCAACGAGGCGGGGCGGGGGTGCGGCGAGTCTACCGGGGGCGGGGGGCGGGGCGGGGAGCCTGCAGGCCGCGGCGGTGGTGGGCGTGGCCAGGCCAGAGGACTGCGGCGGCTGGGGCGCCTGCGCCTTGCTACCGCCTCGCAGGCCGACAGAGAGCGGGCTAGGGCCGCGCGAGACGCACAGCGCTTGCCCCCCCCCCCCCACGGCGCCGGCGGGGCGCCCCGAGAAGAGGGCGCGGGGCGGACGCAGCGGACGGTGTGGTGCGAGAGGGGCCTTGGATCCCACAGCGCTGTTGGAGCCGGTTCTCCCGCTGGCAGGTGTCGGCGCTCTGGTTTCCCGCTGTGCTGACGACCATCTTCTCCTCCCTCTTGGCTGACCCGGGGAAGCCCAACGGACTTGAGCGTAGCTGTTGCACCTGTGGCACGGGGCCTGTCCCCAGATGCAAGTCTCCTGCGCAGGCACCAAACCGCAGTGCCAGGCTCAGCTTCAGCCAAAGGGACAGAAGAGGCATGTGTAGGGAGGTCCCTCCTGAACCCGACTCCACCCCAGGCCAGAGCACATAGGCCCAAGGAGGGCCCACTGGCAGGGCACTGAAGCCCAGAGCCACCTGCCACCAGCGCAGACCTGGGTGTCCCCGCAGCCCTCAGGAGCACCAGTGCCTGCGGCTTTATCGGCTGGGCAGCTGCGCCTCGGCCACAAGGGTTATCGGCTTTAGTCTGGAAACCTTGGCAGTATACCTGTTGACCTGCCTGCGATGAGGGCTTGGAACGACAATCAACAGGAAAACCAGCTGGCTGCGTGGCGTGCTCTGGCAGAGCAAAAGGTGCTTCAGATGAGGAGTTCAGTTCCTTTTTTTTTTTTTTCTTTTCCCAAACACTGATGGTTATGGTTCGAGCCAATGCCACAACAACCCATACAATCGCCTTTGACGGTCACGTTGGCTGCTTATAATGTACCTGGTACACAGAAGACACGGACCTGTAATCCCACGTGGCCGCAGAGCCTCAGGCGAGCGGAAACGATTTCCCCTGAAAAGTCTCACAACCCAATAGGTAAGCGGCTTCGTTTTGGGTCCCCCCGACCCGGAGGAAAGAGCAATGTTCATTCGTGCGGTGCCAAAAAGGAGGGCGAGAGGAGAAAGGGCAAGCGCGTTGCTAAGAGCCGTCTGGGCGCTCAGGGGCCGCTCTCATCCCCGAAAAGAAGCACAGAGAAAGTGTGGTCGTTGACGAGGAAGGGGAAGACTCTGAGTCTCTCCTCTCTGGGAGACAGGCCTCTCCAGGCCTGGCAGGCAGCCAAGGCAGCCAAGGCAGAAGCCCTCAGGCCACCGGTGGGAAAGGCCAGGTTTCCCATTAGGCCAGGTGCAGGGGACAGCGATGGGAGTCAGCACGTCTGTGACCATTGCCGTGGGAGAGACCTGCAGGGCAATGCCGGCCCTAGGTAGGCCCCCGCTTGAGGAAGCCTCGGGGACTTTGGCTGGCCACAAACCGCCCTCTTAAGAGGGGCCTGGCAGCCTGGCCCAAGCCAGACTCTTGGCCTGGACCGGGTGAGCAATCGGATGGAGAGAGGTTCTCGCATCAGTCCCGGGTCTGGCCCAGGGGTCCCCTCCCCCACAGCCCCTTCGGCAAGGGGCCCTGCCCCTCCCCCTGCCTTGGAATCCAGCCCCCTGCCCTCCAGGAAGTGGGAGGAAGGAACGATTCTCATCCAACCGTGGCCCCTAGCGGTGGTCGTTTGGGCTCTGACTTTCCGCAACGGAGCCGCTTTCCTGCTCATGGGGCTTCTTCTGTCTCTTTCCTTTTCCTCAGACCAGATGAGAAAACAACTGTCCAGGACAGCATAGCACAGGTTCTCTTCTAGCACAGCCCACCCCCCCAGCAGGCTCCTCCCACGTCAGCGACCCGTTTGATCCCCGTGGCCTTCTTGGGGGTATTCGGTGTGTCCATCTGGGAACCCCGCTCCCCCCGGAGCCTGAGTTTCCCTGGCAGTCGACACGCTCCCGGAAGTGCATTCGGTGGGTCTCGGCAGGACGTCTAATGGCCGCATCTGTGCCGGCACTAGCACTGGGGACAACTCCCGAGTGGAGAAATCGCCCCCTCATCACAACCGTCCGTCTTCCCACTCCCCGCTTTGGGCGCCTGGCGACAGCGGCCACGGTCTGGAGAGCAACGAGGCGGGGCGGGGGTGCGGCGAGTCTACCGGGGGCGGGGGGCGGGGCGGGGAGCCTGCAGGCCGCGGCGGTGGTGGGCGTGGCCAGGCCAGAGGACTGCGGCGGCTGGGGCGCCTGCGCCTTGCTACCGCCTCGCAGGCCGACAGAGAGCGGGCTAGGGCCGCGCGAGACGCACAGCGCTTGCCCCCCCCCCCCCCACGGCGCCGGCGGGGCGCCCCGAGAAGAGGGCGCGGGGCGGACGCAGCGGACGGTGTGGTGCGAGAGGGGCCTTGGATCCCACAGCGCTGTTGGAGCCGGTTCTCCCGCTGGCAGGTGTCGGCGCTCTGGTTTCCCGCTGTGCTGACGACCATCTTCTCCTCCCTCTTGGCTGACCCGGGGAAGCCCAACGGACTTGAGCGTAGCTGTTGCACCTGTGGCACGGGGCCTGTCCCCAGATGCAAGTCTCCTGCGCAGGCACCAAACCGCAGTGCCAGGCTCAGCTTCAGCCAAAGGGACAGAAGAGGCATGTGTAGGGAGGTCCCTCCTGAACCCGACTCCACCCCAGGCCAGAGCACATAGGCCCAAGGAGGGCCCACTGGCAGGGCACTGAAGCCCAGAGCCACCTGCCACCAGCGCAGACCTGGGTGTCCCCGCAGCCCTCAGGAGCACCAGTGCCTGCGGCTTTATCGGCTGGGCAGCTGCGCCTCGGCCACAAGGGTTATCGGCTTTAGTCTGGAAACCTTGGCAGTATACCTGTTGACCTGCCTGCGATGAGGGCTTGGAACGACAATCAACAGGAAAACCAGCTGGCTGCGTGGCGTGCTCTGGCAGAGCAAAAGGTGCTTCAGATGAGGAGTTCAGTTCCTTTTTTTTTTTTTTCTTTTCCCAAACACTGATGGTTATGGTTCGAGCCAATGCCACAACAACCCATACAATCGCCTTTGACGGTCACGTTGGCTGCTTATAATGTACCTGGTACACAGAAGACACGGACCTGTAATCCCACGTGGCCGCAGAGCCTCAGGCGAGCGGAAACGATTTCCCCTGAAAAGTCTCACAACCCAATAGGTAAGCGGCTTCGTTTTGGGTCCCCCCGACCCGGAGGAAAGAGCAATGTTCATTCGTGCGGTGCCAAAAAGGAGGGCGAGAGGAGAAAGGGCAAGCGCGTTGCTAAGAGCCGTCTGGGCGCTCAGGGGCCGCTCTCATCCCCGAAAAGAAGCACAGAGAAAGTGTGGTCGTTGACGAGGAAGGGGAAGACTCTGAGTCTCTCCTCTCTGGGAGACAGGCCTCTCCAGGCCTGGCAGGCAGCCAAGGCAGCCAAGGCAGAAGCCCTCAGGCCACCGGTGGGAAAGGCCAGGTTTCCCATTAGGCCAGGTGCAGGGGACAGCGATGGGAGTCAGCACGTCTGTGACCATTGCCGTGGGAGAGACCTGCAGGGCAATGCCGGCCCTAGGTAGGCCCCCGCTTGAGGAAGCCTCGGGGACTTTGGCTGGCCACAAACCGCCCTCTTAAGAGGGGCCTGGCAGCCTGGCCCAAGCCAGACTCTTGGCCTGGACCGGGTGAGCAATCGGATGGAGAGAGGTTCTCGCATCAGTCCCGGGTCTGGCCCAGGGGTCCCCTCCCCCACAGCCCCTTCGGCAAGGGGCCCTGCCCCTCCCCCTGCCTTGGAATCCAGCCCCCTGCCCTCCAGGAAGTGGGAGGAAGGAACGATTCTCATCCAACCGTGGCCCCTAGCGGTGGTCGTTTGGGCTCTGACTTTCCGCAACGGAGCCGCTTTCCTGCTCATGGGGCTTCTTCTGTCTCTTTCCTTTTCCTCAGACCAGATGAGAAAACAACTGTCCAGGACAGCATAGCACAGGTTCTCTTCTAGCACAGCCCACCCCCCCAGCAGGCTCCTCCCACGTCAGCGACCCGTTTGATCCCCGTGGCCTTCTTGGGGGTATTCGGTGTGTCCATCTGGGAACCCCGCTCCCCCCGGAGCCTGAGTTTCCCTGGCAGTCGACACGCTCCCGGAAGTGCATTCGGTGGGTCTCGGCAGGACGTCTAATGGCCGCATCTGTGCCGGCACTAGCACTGGGGACAACTCCCGAGTGGAGAAATCGCCCCCTCATCACAACCGTCCGTCTTCCCACTCCCCGCTTTGGGCGCCTGGCGACAGCGGCCACGGTCTGGAGAGCAACGAGGCGGGGCGGGGGTGCGGCGAGTCTACCGGGGGCGGGGGGCGGGGCGGGGGCGCGGCGAGTCTACCGGGGGCGTGGGGCGGGGCGGGGAGCCTGCAGGCCGCGGCGGTGGTGGGCGTGGCCAGGCCAGAGGACTGCGGCGGCTGGGGCGCCTGCGCCTTGCTACCGCCTCGCAGGCCGACAGAGAGCGGGCTAGGGCCGCGCGAGACGCACAGCGCTTGCCCCCCCCCCCCCCCGGCGCCGGCGGGGCGCCCCGAGAAGAGGGCGCGGGGCGGACGCAG
>NW_026688509.1:0-42867 GCF_030445035.2 Dasypus novemcinctus
TACTTCCCGTCGCCGCTGCCCATGGCTTCGCACACAGGTCAGTCCGCCCCCGCCCCCACCTCGGCCGCCAGGGGTCCCGCAGACCCCTCCTGCCCGCCCGCACGTCCCGGAGACGCGGGGCTTTCCGTGGGGACCCCGCGCTGCCGTGGGGAGGGGGCGAGAGTGCAGGGGGCGGCGGGCCGGGGTGGCCGCGCGGGCGGCGCGCGGCGCAGCGGGACCCGTTTCTCTGAAGCCCGCGGGCGCCCGGCGGAGGACGGCTTTGCAGGGGAGGCGTTTACTTTCGCCTCGGGGCTCCCGCGAGGGCCGGGCGAAGCGGGACCGGAGCGCAGCGTGTTCGGAGCCCGCGACCCGCGGGTCGCGCAGCCAGGCCCGGGCTTGGGCGGCGGCGCGGGGGGTGGCGCCGGGGCCGCGCTCGGGATTCGGTGCAGGCGAGTGCGCGGGGGAATTTGCTCCAAGAGGACAGAGCCCGCGCGCGCGCCGCCCGCCGCGCCCACGTCCTCCCCGCTCCCGTCGCCGGAGAATCCCGGGCGCAGCGAACTGACCCGCGTCTCGAGAACCGTCCCGGGTGGGGGGGCGGGAGACTCGTTTAGAGCCGGGGCGCGGCGCTGGGTTAGGGGTGACGCCTGGGGCTGCTCCTGCGGTTCCCCGTGCTTTTGTGTAGCGTTTGCTTTTCCACATCGGAAAGGTTTGCATTTTGTTTTTTGTTTTTTCTAAATTTGGCGGTAACGGTTATTATTGCTAGCTTGATGAACTGTGAATACTAATAAAATTATATCTGCCTTAATGGGATTGCAATTAGTGTGTGTGGATTAAAAAGGAGGGCAGTTGGGGGCCGGCCGGGGGATGTCAGAGGGCCGGCCGTCAGAAAAGGAGAGTGTGCATTTCCTGCACAACAGACACACACACCCGCGTTGCTTAATTACTAGTGAGCGCTTGCATTTGCAACACAAGGGGATTCGGAGAGCAGCTGGGGCCAGCCGGGATGGAGGGGCCCTGGGACCCTGTCCTGGCCGCCCCTGCCCCAGCGCTTCCTGCCCTTCAGCCTTCTGCAGGACCACGCTTTTTTATTTTTTCTCTCCCCTGCTCTTCCTCCTTTCTTCCTCTTCCTTTCTCTCTCCGCCTGGAGATTTATAACCTGAAAGAGAAAGAGCAAAAGTGCTTGGCTGAGCAGCTGGTGATTTTCTAGTCTCCCTGCTGTCCCTGCACTTACTAAGCGTCTCTCTTCCCGCCCTGTCTTGGAGATGCTGCCCCGCTCGGCCATGGGCGGGGGGCTTGCCTGCCAGTCCCCTCCCCTGGTCCTAGGCCAGGAGGCTGAGCCTGCCCGGGTGGGAGGGAGCATCTGCATCCCCCCCACCCCCGAAACCGGGCCGCGCCCTCCAGCCGGCAGGTAGCAGCCCCCGTGCCTGGCCTGGCACGGCCAGGCCCCATTCCGCCCAGCTCAGGGCACTTTGGGGGACCCTCCGCCCGGCCAGGGCCTGGCCGGCCACCGTGGCCCCTTTTTGCCCTTCTTTCCAGACAGAGGCAAAGCCGAGGCAGGTGGGAGTGTGGCCTGGGTCCTCGGACCTTTGTCTAGTTTCTTCCCGTTTGGCCACGTGGTTCTCCGGTGCAGGCCACGGAGGACTGGGAGAAATTGCACCGGGCTGGGCCCCTTGCTGCGTCTTGACCCCAGACCCTCCTGGCCTCCCCCATTGACAGGGTGCCCTAGAGGGCATGGGCGCCCCGTGGGGTGCCCTCAGTGGGCGCCGGAGGGCCACGTGCTCCTGCTGGGGGGAGGCACACGCCCGAGGAGCCACTGTGCTCTCAGGGGTTCGGCCTGTTTCCGCTTGAAGCTGGCCCGGCCGGCGGGCATCCCGCAAGCCCGCGCCTGCAGCCGAGCGCCCCTCGGGGTTGTTGGGAAGCCTGCGGCATGGGGGGGCTTTTACAGACCCAGCGCCCGGGTTTTTCCTCTGGGGGAGCCGCACCCCCCAGACGCCTGGGCCTCGGCCTTCTCCTGTGTGAGGTCGCCTAGGAGGGACAAAGTGCAGCCGAGGGAGAGAAAGCCCCCGTGCGTGCGGGCGCGGGTCTCCACGCGGCAGCAGCTTCCTTCCCGTTTCCGTGGATGGGCCCACCGGGTCCTGCAGGCCCCCCCACTGCCCTACGACGGGGAGGTCGCTCCGGGGTTTCTCCCCGCATTCACGGGGGCGGGGAGGCCCCCGGCCGGGGCTGCGGGGCGCCGTCTCTCCGGGTGCCTGCCCCACCCCCAGTGCTTTCTCGCCGTCAGCCCCGGGGGCCCCGGGCAGAAGGACGGGAGCGTCTCCCAGCGCTTTTCTCAAAACGAAAGTGCCGCGCTGCCCGGCGGGCCGGGGCGGGGGGCCGGGCGGGGGCCGCGCCTTGCCCGGGAAGGTGCGGCGGGGCCTGGCGAGCCTCCTCCGCGAGGCGCCTCGGCTGCAGGCGGGCGGGAGGCGACGGACGAGGCGGCACGTCGGGCCAGGGGCAGGAGAACCCGCGGGGAGCTGGCCCCAGCCCTGCCCGCGCCGCCCGCAGCCCCCGCGCCTCGGTGCCGCCCCGCCTGCCGGGCCTGGGCCTCGGGGGGAGCGCCCTCGGCGGCCCCTCCCCGCCCCCTCGCCGCTCTGTGGGGTGTAAATGGCCCCGGCCCCCCGGGCTGGGCTTGGGGCTGTTTGGAGGAAACGGGGAGCCCAGGCCCGGCTGGGAGAACTGGAAACTTCCTTCCTGCCGGAAGGGCTTCCCATTGCCCTTCTTGAAAACTACAGTGAGAAAAGAGATAATTTCTCGGTGTGAAAAGACCCCATAAAAGCTTTCCCCTCCCTGGTCACGTGATATTTTTTGCCAAGGGAAAAAAATACATTTTCGTAAATACCTCATTAGCTCCATGACGCGATGGAGTGTTTCTGCAACAGTTACGAACGTTAAGGAGGTGTGAAAAGAGTTACTTTCCCGAGACTCTTCCCTGTCCTGCTCCGGGGGACAGGGCCCCCGGCGCGTGGGGACGCGGGGACCGGCCTGCCCGCCCTGGGAGCGTGGGGCGCAGGGCGCTGCCACCGCGCTGGGCCAGCCTCTCGGGGGACTCCGCGTTTCCTCCCGGAGGCTCCAGGTCACGTGCGGCCAGGGCACTGAGCAGACAGCCGCTGCCCTGGAAAACACCGCACCCCGAAACGCTCCCCGGTTATTCTTAGAAGTCTCCTTCTCGCTGCGAGACGGGGTTCAACCCAGCCCGCTCGGGGCAGGGCAGATCGCAGAGGAGCCTGCTGGAATAACACGCCGAGGCTAAAAATATCTCCCAGAAACACACATAAAAAAGCCAAATCCAACAACAGAACGAGCTAAAAATATTCCCGTCTTTGGCAAAGAGCGCGGAGTTAAATAAATTATACAAGAGCCATTCATGGGAGCAAGTTGACTTTCTCTCTTACGGGAACTTGGTTCAAGCTAATAAAAATAACAATTTACTAGCCACTGAGCTTTGCATGAGTTTAAATTTAATTGGTGGAGCTCCTGGCAGTTTGTCACTTCGTGGCGATGAGCGGGCTGGCCCTGGCCTGGGGCGGGGTGAGGAGAGGGCTCGGAGCCTGGGGTGCCCGGCTGCCGAGGGTGGGGGGATCCCTGGGAAAGCGGGAAGGGAATGGGCGCCAAACGGCTCTTTTAATTTGATAAATGATCGTACACCTTTAAGAGTGTGTTTTAGCAATCAAGATACACTCCAGCAAGTTGATAGGATGTTCGCTGTCAACTTACATATGTCATCAGAGCAGGCTGTGAGCATAAATAATGTACCAGCCGCCCACGGGATGCACCGCCGGCACGCCGGGAGGCCCCCGGCTCTTGCCGGGCACCCCCTTTCTCGGTATCAGGGGGCAGGGGCCAGAGGAGGACAGGAGTGGGGGGTGGGCTTCGAGCACTTGTTTTGACTTGGGCACTTTGGTCGGGGTCCCCCTTCTCTGGGTAGTCCCCAGGTCTCCCTACCAAAATAAGAGTGCCAGGCCTGCCAGGGAGCCATCGGGGATGTGGTCTGAGGCTGGGAAATGGGGTTGGCGGGTGGCTTTTCTGGCAGCGGCGGAGGGTGGTGGTGGTCTTCATTCAGCCATTTCCCAAGAGCTTTAAACTTCCACCCCGGGCCAGGGGTCAGCTTCCCGGCTTGCTCTCTCCTCCTCCTCTGGTTTTCCTTAACCAAGGCCCCCGGAAATCCCAGCAGGCCCTCGTGCCTGCCAGAGGACTACACTTCCCAGAGTGCCCCTGGCCGGGGCCGTCCACCTTCCCGGAGCTGGGAATTCCCAAGTGTGGGTCAGGAGTTGAGCCAGGTGGCCACCGGGGGGCTCGGCCGGCCTCTTCCCCTACCGTAAATACCTGAAGTCAGGCCCCGCAAGCGGGGGTGGCCCCTCCGCCCCTCGGGACCCCGTGTAGGTCACTGGCAGGGCCCCCTGGGGGGTCCTCGGGAGGCCACCCGACCTCGGCCCGTGGCGCGGGCCCCCTTCATTGTGGCCTCCTCAGCAGAGCCCGGCCACCCCGGCCAGCGTCCCCGGCCTGGGTGACGTCGGGATGGATTCCTGCCCCGGGATTCGCCACGCCAGCCCTTCCCGGCCCCCCGCTGCCCCCCTGGCGCCGCGAACAGCCGCAGCTGCCCGCCTCGTCCTCCGGCCCCCTCCGGCGTAAAGCCGCCCCCCCAGGCCAGAGGCGCCCGCCGGCCTCGTTGGGGGAAGCCCTGGTCCCCACCTCTGCCCCCCGGGGACGCAGCCTGGAGCAGGTGGCCTCCCGAGGGTGCCCCCCCAACAGGCCCTCCCAGGTCCCCTCGAGGCAGAGCTCCCAGGCTGCGGAAAACGCGCGCCGGCCCTCGGCCTGTCCCGCTGTCGGGGGACCGCCCCCTGGGCTTTCTGGGGCCCCTCTGGGGCCTCACTGCTCCCCCCAGAGCTGGCCTCGCCGCCCAGGAGCGGGGTCCCGGGCAGGGTCCTCAGCCGGGCTCCTGCGTCTGCGGGGGGGCCGAGCACCGCAGGCCCTGACGCGCTGCCCGCTGACATTTTTATGGGATAATATACGCTTAGATCACGCAGGCCTATTTGTCAGGGGGCCCCCCCCGGTGCTGGTAATATACGAGGAGCCGGTTCCTGGGGGTCTGCAGGAGGGGCCGGGCTCGGGAGAGGTTGGGGGGCTCGGGCGGTGGGTGGGGCAGGGGCTGCCCGGCGGCCTGCGAGAGCTGCCGCAGGCCGTGCAGCGGGCCCCTGGCACGGCAGGGACGCGTCCTGCGCCCCAGCTGGGAGCGCGGGCTGGCATCCACGGCCCGTCCCTGCAGCTGTCGGGCAGATTAGATTCCGGATCCGATGGGCCAGGAAGTGTGGGCGGGGTGGCTTCGCTGCGCCCACTCCCCTCCTCCCAGGGCACCCCAACAAAGATTCCAGTCTCTTTAAGCCCCGGCTCCTGGGTATTTACTGAGGACGGACCTACTGGGCATCTGGAACCAGGAAGGAAAGACAAAGATGCCGAGATCCCGGTGGCCCCCTGAGCCAGGTCTCAGATGTGTCTCATCCCCCCCGGGCCCCCTGGGTACATAGCAGGCACTCTGGTTACAGGATGGAGGGCCAGAGCTGGGGGGAGTGGGTGGCCCTGCGAGATGGGAGGGGGCGCTGATGGGCGTGGCCCCTGGGCTGCAGGCTGGGATCACCCGTGGGCAGCCCCTTCTTGGGACACCCCACTAGAGGGGAGAGAACCCTGAAGTGGAAACCAAAGTTCCCAGCCGTCGTCCTCGTGGGGAAAGCCAGGTCTCCGCTGGATGACCCTCTGTCCTGGGGGTGGCGGGGCCTGCGCAGGGGGCCGCAGGGACCTCGGAAGGGCAGGCACAGGAGCGGCAGGTCCCCGGGAGGGGGAGCCGACCCAGGGAGGGCACATGGGGATGGCGGGCGAGGAGGCAGAGCCTGGGGGGACCCGGGCGGCTTGCGGGGAGGCTGTTGCCAGGCAGGGCCTTCCTGGACTTGCCGCTAGCCGCGCCGTGTCCCCTTTGCGGGCAGAGGCGCTGGCGGCCTCTCGCATTGCAGCTTGGGGGCTCCTGTGGGCCTACAGCCCGTCCGTCCACGCGGCCTCACGCCCGGCCTCCAGGGAGCTGGGCTGTCCGTGACCGCCCGCTGGAGCTGCCCTCCCTGGCACCCAGGGTGCCCAGGACCGCCTCCCCCCCTCCCCCCGCCCCCCACCCGTCCCCAGCAGCTCCGCTCCCCACTGAGCCCCCGGGGAAACCCACGTGTGGCCTCCTCTTCCGGGGCCCTCCTGCCTCCCCCCACCCCACCTGCCCTCCAACCCCAGACCCTGCAGATGGCCCCCCGCTGGCCCTCCCTGGGGCCCGGCAGCCCCCTGCGCCAGCCCCTCGCCCTCTTCATTCCGGAAGGTTCCCGGCCCTTCAGCCACCTGCGCGCCCCCTCGGCTGCGCAGACGCTGTCCTGCTCCCTGCGGCCTCCCCCTGCCAGGCCGGTGCCCTGGGCACCTACCAAAGAGGCCAGGGCCCAGGCCCACCCTGCTGGACAGTCATGGTGGCTCCTTTTGCCCTCCCGAGTAGCTCAGCCGTGGGGCCCATGTGGAGAACCCCGGCTTCCCGTGACCCCAGGCACCCCCGGCACGTCCCTCTGTCCTGTGGGGCCACGTGACCCTGCCCGGGCCGGGACAGCACCTTCTCCCGGTTCAGAAACCTCTGCATCCTCTGTGGGAGAGTCCCTGCGTCCCAGGGCTGTCCCATGGGGAGACGGGGCTTCCGGTGACACGCAGGGGTGCTCGGAGAGGAGCGGTGGGGGCCCAGGCACGGGTACGCCACGCGTGTGTTCTGCACGGCTATCCTTCTGCATGTGTTGTGTGCCTGTGCATTCCGTGTGTGCATTCTGCACACGTGCCCTGCCCGTGCATTCCCTGTGTGTTGTGTGTTCTGCACACGTACTCTGCACGCGTGTGCCCTGCATGTGCCTCTGCGCCTGGGCTGCAGAGGTGAGAGTGCCCTGCACACCGGTCTGCCCATGAGCTGACCCCTCCAAACCTGTCCCCAGCAGCGCCCAGTGGCCAGGCCTGGGCTCAGTGGAGGAGGGGGTGGGGAGACCCCGGGGAGGAGGGCGGCGGGGGGACCGGCTGGGGGGCTCTTCCTCACTGCTCCCCCCGGAGGTGGGGGATCTTTGAGGCCGTGGACCTCCCTCACTTCCGTCCTGCCCCCCCCCCCCCCCCGGGCAGAGAGGAGGGTCGTGGGCGCCGGCCCCCGCCCTGCCCCACCCCCCATCCGCATCTGTTGTCTGCGCAGCCCCGAGCCTGCAAGGACGTGTTGGTGGGCGGCAGGCACTGCGGGCTGGCGGCACCTCGGGGGCACGTGTCCCTGCCGGCCTTCCCGCCGCTGCCCTCCCTACCCCACAGCCTCAAGCCCTCGCCCATCCCGCACTGGGCAGCCCAGCGCCGCCGCCCACGCCCGCGGCCCCCTGCTCCCAGCCCACACCTCTCAGCCAGGTTTTTGGTTTTTTTTAAAGATTTATTTTTTACTTATTTCTTTCCCCCCGCCCCCACCCAGTTGTCTGCTCTCTGTGTCCATTCGCTGCTTGTTCTTCTGTGGCCACTTCTGTCCTTATCAGTGGCACTGGGAATCTGTGTTTCTTTTTGTTGCGTCATCTTGCTGTGTCAGCTCTCCGTGTGTGCAGCGCCATTCCTGGGCAGCCTGCACTTTCTTTCGCGCTGGGCGGCTCTCCTTACGGGGTGCACTCCTTGCGCGTGGGGCTCCCCTACGCGGGGGACACTCCTGCGTGGTAGGGCACTCCTTGCGCGCATCAGCACTGCACGTGGGCCAGCTCCACACGGGTCAAGGAGGCCCGGGGTTTGAACCGCGGACCTCCCATATGGTAGACGGACGCCCTAACCACTGGGCCAAGTCTGCTTCCCTGTATTCTCATTAGGCAGCTCCGGGAGCTGATCCTGGGTCCTTTCAGAATGTGGGAGAGGCGATCATTTTTGTCAGTGGTGCCCGGAATCTGTGTCTCTTTTGGTTGTGTCAGCTCTCCGTGTGTGCAGCCCTACTCCTGGGCAGGCTGCACTTTGTTCACACTGGGCGGCTCTCCTTACGGGGCGCACTCCTTGCACGTGGGGCTCCCCTATGCGGGGGACACCCCTGCGTGGCAGGGCACTCCTTGCGCGCATCAGCACTGCGCGTGGGCCAGCTCCACACGGGTCAGGAGGCCCGGGGCTTGAACCGCGGACCTCCCGTGTGGTAGGTGGACGCCCCATCAGCTGAGCCACGTCCATTTCCCTCGGCCAGATCCTTTTGAACCTCCCAGCCCTTCCCGCTGCCCCAGCCTCAGGCTCATCATCGCGGGCCCTCGGGGAATGTTTGTGCTCAGACCTCGGGGCCCCCTCCAGGGGAGCCGGGGGGGACGCCAAGAGGACTCGCGAGTGGACGAGGCTGGCTGGGGTTGGGGGTGCCTACCAGGGGCTTCGCAGGCCATGGGCCATCAGAGCTGCGTGGGCGGCCCCCTTGCCCCGCGTGGGGGAAGGCAGGGGGCCCGTTCCTGGGTGACCGGCCACTTGGCCAGCAGACCCCGTGGCCGGCGGGTCGCCTCGTGGGCGGTGTGGGAAGCCTGTCCTCTCTTGGAGACTTGTCTCCCCGTGGGTATCCTAAAAATAAACTTTTAATTTATTTTAAATTAATACAAAAATTACGTTTAAATTAAATTGCAGTGCTCCTTTAGGGTAACTGTTAAAAAGCTCCACTGAGGGTGAATACGGATAAAATCGAAGGAAGCGGAAAGTCCTCACGCGAGGCCACGCCCACCCCCGTGCACGCAGGGGGTTTGTACATCCTTAGCAGAAACCCACGTCATTACGGCGGAAGGGCCCTCGGGAGGTGGCTACACGGCCCCTGAAGCGAGCCGGAAGGGGAGGGGCAGCCTGGGCTACCATGGCCCGGGCCCCGGCTTGGAGGGGAGCAAGGCGCGTTGGGGCGCGTTTGATGTCCACGCCGCGGGGGTTCGCAGGCTGCGGGCCGGGCCGGGGCACCGTGCGCTGCGGCTTGTGGGCTCTTGGGGCCAGGCTGGGGGAGGGTCCAGGACGGATTGGGGGGTGTCCTCCCAGAGGAGGGGACCGGGGCCGCCCCTGAGGCCTGGGGACAGAGCTGGCCGGCGCCCCCTGTGCCCCTCCCGCCCGGTGCAGCTTCTCCTCGTACCCCTCCCCGCGTCATCAGCCCCCACCCGAGCCGCCCGGCAGCTGGGGCCCCCCGCTCCGGAGGCAGCCGTCTGGGCTTTGGCACAGAAGTGGGGGTGCCCTGGAGTGGACGTCGGAGCAGCAGCAACCTACCCCGTCGTCCTAGAGGGTGGGGGTCCACACGTGCATCTGAACTTGCGACTCTTCTGCAAAAGCAGACCTGACTTCCGCTGGCCAGGGCCGAGGGGCAGCCCCCTCTGCAGACAGGCACAGCCTCCCGGGGGCCTGTGGCACTGGCCGACACCAGTGGCCTGGCCGGTGGAAGTCAGGGGTGACAAGTTCATCTGTGACCGCTGACCCGCTCCCTGAGTTACTGCCTCCCCTCAGTCTTCCCTGAACCACCAGAGCATTGGTCTGGTTTCCAAAGAAATGCTGCAAAGTCCCCTCTTTTCTCCACGCATTAGTTAGCTACTGCTGTGTAACAAGTTATCCTCAAACCTCGTGGCTTTAAACAACAAACTTCTGTCGTCTCAGTTTCCATGGGCCGGCAATTGGGGTCCTCAGGTCAGAGTCGCTCAGGAGGCTGCAATCAAGGGGCCGGGGGATCCCTCCCAGCCCCTGCACGGCCCCCCGTCCTTGCTGGCTGGAGGCGTCAGTTCTTGGCCACGTAGGCTTCTCCTCGGGCAGCTCACGTGGTGGCCAGCTTCCCTCAGAGCGGGAGAGCCAGGGTCTTGCTGTACCCTGATCTCGGAAGTGACGGCTGTCCCCTTGGCTCTCCCCCTCTCGGAACAGGCCGTCGAGGTCCGGTCCACTCAAAGGGAGGGCCAGAGCGCGGAGGGTCCTCCTCGAGGCTGCCCTCCCGGTCCAGGGCGCCCCTGCCGTGGCTGCGGCCGCCCCCTGCGCTGCCCGCGCTTGGCGTCCTCTGCGGCCTGCGCCCTCCCTGACCTGAGTGCCAGCCGGGAGGAGACCCCCGTGGGTTTGTCCCACTCCCCGCCCCGGCTTCCTTCCACGAGCCGTCCGGGGCCGCCCCCTCCAAATGTCTAGTTTCCTCCCGGGGCCCTACCCCCAGTCTGGACTTGCTGTCCATGGCTCCCGTCCCCAACAGGCAGAGCACGTTGGCCCAAAAGAGCCCCGAGGCCATGAGGGCGGCCACCGTGGCCCACAGGCCGTCTTGGAGTGCCGTGCAAGGTCCGGGCAGGGATGAGGGGCTGCTGAAGTGGTTCAGTGACCGTCGGTCTGATGATGGGTTGGGTTAGAGTCTCCATCGCTGGATGGAGCTCAGGCCTCGGCCTGTGGCCGGGGTCATGGGGCCACCCGGGCCCACACTCACCGTCTACCCGCCCAGGCCCTGTCTCGGCTTGGGGCGCTGGCTGGTCCATGCTACCCTTGGGGGCCCACTGTGGCCTCTAGGTCCTCCGAGGACTGCTGGCCCCGGCTCAAGCCGTGGGCCGCCCGGCCAGCATTGACCTTGGGCCCCCCTTCCGTCCTGTCTGCAGTTGCCCAGGGCCCAGGCTGACCGCCTGCCGCGCAGCCCCTTGCAGAGGAGGGTAGAGGACCCGGGGGCACTTGCTCGCTAGCCGCGTGGCCCCTGGGCTCAGTGTCCGGAGCTGGCCCCCTGCGTGGAGCCCCCCGCCTCCCCCTCTGGCAGGGGTCGGGGTGCCGAGGGCGCACCCTGGGCCAGCCCTGGCCTGTCCCGGGGCTGTGAGGAATTCCTCTGTGCCGTCCCCACCGGGAGCCCTGCCGGCCTGGCTCCTGGCCCGTTTGGGGCGCCGCCGCACCCTGTGCCCTGGGCTCCCCCGACCTGAAGGCGGGCCCCGGGCCGCCCTGTCTCAGAGGCGCGCCCCCCGCCGCCTCACGCGTGGGTTCTGAGTCTACGCCGGAGGACGGGGCTGCCTTCTCCTCACGCTCGTCGAGCGTCTTTAGACGGCGAAGGGGGTTTACCTCTGCGGTGGGAGGGGTGGGGGTCTGTAAAAGCAGGGGTGCCTTAGGAAGAAGGAGGGCCCCTGTGAAATCCCCCACCCGCCCGCAGCCATTGTGGAGCCTGAGGGGGAGGGAGGGCGCCGACGGGCGCCCCCCTGACCCTGCGAGCCCTGGGAAGGTGGGGTGACGTGTAGGGGTGGGCTCCCTGGGGGGTCCCGGGCACACTGCTGACCAGGCCTCAGTGGGGACACTGCGTCGGAGTCAGGCCACCCGCTCTGCCAGGACCCCCACCCAGGAGAGCCCGAGCCCGTCCACCCCTCCACGTGTCAGTTTTCCTCCCCCCACCCCCGCTGTCCCGGGGCTGGGTGCCCAGGTCGCCCCTGCAGGAGGCGAGGGCCAGCGGAGGGTCGCGTGTGGACGGGGCTCCAGGGAGGGTCCAGGCTGCCCCCTGCCCTCGCCCCAGGACACCTGCAGCCTGAGCCACCTCGCCCCAGGGACCCTCCCTTCCGTCCTCTCAGACCCAAGCCCCCCCCCCAGCCCAAAGCAGCCGTGGAGCGGCGAGCTGCGGCGCAGCACCCGGGGGCGCGGCCCTCACGGGCCCGGCCGTCCAGCCTGTCCCTGCCCACCCTGCCCTCCCATGGCTCTGCGCGGGCTTGCCGACACAGCAGATCTCTCTCCAAGCTGAGGGCTGGGTGCAGGGCTCTGGGTGCTGGGTGCAGGGCTCTGGGTGCTGGGTGCTGGGCTCTGGGTGCTGGGTGCAGGGCTCTGGGTGCTGAGTGCAGACTGGACAATAGGAGGCTGGGGAGGGGTTGGGTGGGGAGTCGTTCAGAGGGCACTGTGGTCTAACGTGGGCAGACGGGGTGCTGCACAGGGTGCCCGCAACCGGCAGCCCCACCCAGCCCCTGCAGGGAGCCCTGCGCCTCCGGCTGGGGAGCAGGTGGTGAGCCCAGCAGGTGATCTCGTCCCCCTGCCCAGGAAATGGCCCTCAGGGCCAGCGGGGTGGGGCGACCGGCGAGATGGCGAGGCCCGGGGTGGCCGAGAGGAGGGTGCTGTCACACTCCTGCGTCCAGGACCCCGACCCCCAAGGCCTGCCCGGCGCCCAGCTCCGGGGGGTCCAGCCGTGGCGGGTGGGCCTGGCAGCCTGGGTTCCTGCCGGCCGGCCGCCCCTCCTCCACCCTGCCCCACGGCCGGGCTGGGGCAGCGGGATCGAGGGGCGCAGAGGGCGGGTCGGGGGCCGCCAGCCGAGCGCCTCACCTGGGACCTAGCCCACCGCGTGCCCAGACCCGGGCATCTGCCCGCGTCGCAGCTGGCGTCTTTCAAGGTGGTGGCAGGGGCGCACCGCAGCCCGGGGCGCTCCTCCGAGCTGACCACCGTGGGCCCCTTCCCACGGCCCCCCTGCCCCCCGGGGGTGTCCTGGCAGCCGGCAGGGCCGCTGCCCGGGCGAGGCGTGAAGGACCGAAGGCGGGGGCCCTAGCCGTGGCCACCGGCCCCTCCCTGGCGCGGCGGCTCTGACTCAGCGGGCCCAGAGGCCCCCGGAGCGGCCCGTGGGGAGCGTTGGCCGCCGCGCCCGCCGCCCCAGCCCGAGGGCTAAATTTACCCTTTTAATAGGAACCAGACTTGTATCCGATTCTCCTTTTCTGTTATTATTTCTGGGCTCCTGGTGGTGGGCCCGGGCCCCGCGCCGGGGCCTCTGAGGCTCTCCCGCGTCCATTGGGTCGGGTAGCCCAGCGGCCACATAGTTTTCCTATTATGGCCCGACAGCCACTGCCCATAGGCCGCCCCAGGGGTTCCTCGAGGCCCCGGGGGCCAGCCCGAGGGTGTCCTGGGCCATGCGTGCGCGTTTCGGGGCTCGCCTCTCACCCTAGCTGCCCCACGCCTCGGGGCAAGGCCGGGCAGGGAGCAGGCACTTGGCCGAGGCTCGGCGTTCTCAGCCCCCCAGTGGTTCTGGCCCCTTCCCCCCACTGCCCTCTCGTCCCTGCTCCTCGCTGCCCCTCCAGCTTCCTCCTCTGGGACAGCCCCCTCCGCGGAGCCGGGGGCGGCAGCACCTGCTGGCGGTGGGGGTCCCATGGGGAAGAGGCATTCCAGGGCGGGGAGACCGAGTGGGGAGGGCCGGCGCGCAGAGCCAGGGGTGGCTGCGTGTCCGGGCAGTTTTGGGCTCAGAGTGCCTGGGCGAGGCTGGCCCCCCAGGGATGGGATGGAACCCCCCCGTCAAGTCTTGACCTGAGGCCGAGAGGGCGCACAGCCGGGGGTCCCTGCTCCCACGGCAGGGGTGCTAGGCTGATGTGGGAAGGGGCGGGGCCCAGCTGCACCCCAGAATCCAGGCTCAGGCTCTTCTTCCCCCACACCCCACCAGCAGGAAGCCTGGGGGTGCTGGGGTTAGTTGGGTGCAGGCCGAAGCCAGGGCACCCCATCTTCCTTCCACCACGAATCCACCCCGGCGTCCCCCACGCGTGGGGGGGAGGTGGGCAGGGTCCGGGCGGGGGTCTGCCCAGGGCTCCCTCCGGTGCACCAAGGGGGGCCGGGTGGATCCAACAGCAGGTGCGTCTCGCTGGGGCTGGTGTGGGGCGGCCTGGGCGCTGAGCCGGGAGCACCCGGAGGACCGCCAGCCCTGGGAGCCGAGGCCGCAGGTGACGCCTGCCGCGGGCAGACCGCGGCTTGTGAGCGTGCGCTCAGAGGCGCACACACGGGGACGCGCGGGGACACGCCCAGCCTGTGCCACTCATCGCCCCCGCACGCCCAGGACACACACCTGCGCGGCCCGCGGGCCCTGCCAGCCCGGGCCCACGTGCACGTGCACACCTGGGCCTCGGTGCGGGCGGCCCAGTGGGTCACTTGCCGCCCAGTTGCGGCTGCTGGGGAGTCACAGCCATGTGCACCCCCAGGGGTGGGGGTTACGGGCGACGCGCGGGTGGCCCCCAAGGCCGCCTCTGGACTTTTGGGGAGAGGCGGGGGTCCCTGGCCGCCCTCCCACCCGGCCTGGCCGCCCTCCCTCTCTGGACGCTGGGGGCCCGGGCAGGTGGGGCTGCGGGAAGGGGACGAAGGCGCCGGCCAGCCAGGGGGCCGGGCAGCTTCCGCCAGTCCAGCCCAGCTCCCGCGGGCCTGGCCGTGGGGGAGAAGGGCACTGCCCCCCGGGACCAGGCGTCCCCTGCGGGTGCACGCCCCAGCCGCGGGAGGAGCCGGGAGCACCGTGGGAAGCGGGGAGCTGCGCCGCCAGCCGGGCTTCTGGAAGGAGTGGGCGCCGTGGCCTGCGCAGGGCCGCCGGCCTTCTCGGAGAGGCTTTTTTTTTTTTTTACAACCCATTTCGTAGTTTCCAGAAGAGGCGGCGGCTGTTCTGTGGCTCCTTAACCAAAAACAAATGCCCTGCCCGTTGGGCCCCGCCCGCGCCTCAGTGGGAGCCAGCCGGGGCAGTCGGGGCGACGGTGGGCTCAGAACGCGAGGTGGCCTCTGGTCTGCGCATCGAGGGCCTGGGAGGGGACGAGGGGGTGGCCCTGTGGGCCCCGGGCTGCGAGTGCCCCCGGCCCCGCTGCAGTGTCCTCAAGGCCCTTGGGGGGCCCCGACACCTGTCACCCACCCTGGCCATGCAGGTGGACTGGCAGACAGGTGGGCAGGAGGAGGCCCGGCTCCCCTGCCGTGTCCAGGGACGCACGGGCTGGGCGGGCTCGGGGGTCACACAAGCGCCCGGGGGTCGGGATTCCAAGTACGCAGCTGCACTCTCGCCCCCCACCCCGTTTCTGTGGTGGCCCCCAGCAGTCGAGAAGGGAGTGGCTGCTGCAGCCATGTCCAGGGTGGCCATAGCCTGGCAGGGAGGCGCCCCCAAGGTGGGAGCTGGGCCGCAGGGGGCCGCTGCCCTCCCGGGCGCCCCGGCTTCCAGAGCAGTTTTCTGGGCGAGCCCAGTGCCCAGGCTGGTCCTTCGTGGTGTACCCGGCAGGGCCGAGCCGGCTCTGGAGCTGGGCCCTGGGGCCCTGGGGCCCGGCGGGCAGGGGGCAATGGGGAGGGGGCTGCAGGGGCCCCGTGGCCTGGGGGTTCCCGTGACCCCTCGCACGGCTTTCGGGTCCGTCCCCCAGGAAAATCCTCAACCTGTGCGGTATCCTGGCTGCCGGAGAACCCAGGGGCAGTGGGCGGGTGGGCGGCTCGTCGCGGTGGGACCAGGCGTCCTGGACGATGCCCGGGAGTGGGCAGGCCTCATCAGACCCCGCCGGGCCCCACGGCCTCGGCGCCCCGGCCCCCTTGCCCGCCCTGCAGCCGGCCCCAGGCCCGTGAAGCCCCCGGCGCGAAGGTGCCTGCGCAGGACCGGAGCTCCGTGTCCACCCCCTGGCCGCTCACCGTGGCGCTAGCCGGCAAGGGGAGGGCAGCCCCCGGGCCAGTTCCCGGCCGGACTTGGCCCGCTCCCCGCCCCGGCCTGGCCCGGGCCCAGGTGTTCCCGGCTCCCCGGCTGCGCGGGCTCCGGCTGGTGTTTGGCTGCTGGCCGGCGGGGGGGGGGGCGCCCAGGAGGGACGGCCACGCTGGCCAGGCGTGGCGCCATCGGACGCCCAGGGGTGGAGGTGACCACTGGGAGCGGGGCGCTCTGTCTGGGGTTGTCCTGGGCGGCTCGGGGCCGGCAGGGTGCTGGGGGGGCCCCTACCCCACACCTGCGCCAAGACGGGGAGTCCTGTGGGAGCGTCGGCTGCGTCCATCTCCGGCCGAGCCCGGGGTGCCGGAGAGGTTCAGCCCTTCCGTGTAAGGGGCATGGAGGCCCCCGGGAGCCAGGGTGCCAGGGAGCGGTGGGTGAGGGGCCTCAGCACCCCTGCCTGCCCGTCAGGGCACCCCCGGGGGGCCTCCCCAGAGCCACGTGTGTCAGCAGGGGGGCGCGTGCCGGGGAACGCCCAGCGCTAGCGCGGCGCTCAGGACCACAGGGTCTCCCAGGCTCCGTGTCCCTGCCTCGATGGCCCTGTAACCCGCTGGCTCAAGGCGGTTCAAAGGTCAGGCCCGCAGGCAGGCTGGTGGGGGCTCGGTGGGCCCGGGCTGGGTGCCCCCGCAGCAGGAGGCCTCTGGGGTGTGTGGGAATGGGTCTGAGAGCCCACGGGGGCCCACCAGGTCTCCACGGTGCACCCAGCTGCTCCCCGCCCGCCCGGGGGGCGTGGGTGGCTTGTGGCCCATCACCCGTGTGCCTCGGTTTCCCTGGCTCGGCAGGGCCTGGCTGGCTGCTGAGCTGCGCCTGCCGCCCTGCCCTGGCCTGGGTGGGGGAGCCCCAGGCGCGGGGGGGGGGGGGGGGTGCCGGCCCAGCCGTGAGAAAGCCCTCCAGCCGCGCCTTTTGGACAGGGCCGCTTCCCACTGGCCCTGCAGCGGGCGGGACTTCCCTGGGAGGGTGCGGGGGCGGGGGCGGCGACAGGAAGCCGGCTCATCCCACAGGCATGCTCCCCGCGGGACCTGCAGCCGCCCGCCCCGCTTCCCTTCCCAGCCCCGCGCCCGCCCGGGGCGCGCCCACGGGTGGCCGTGCTGAGGCCGGGCGCAGGGGGCACCCTCGCCCCTCCCCCACGCGGGGGGCCCTGCTCCCCCCACCCGCGGCCGGCCCAAGGCGCGAGGCTGCGTGTCTTGTGGCCGGCGGGCCTCGGTCACGCACGGGCAAGGGAGGACCCGGCCTTCCGGGGGCCGACCCCGCCCCCAGGCTCCCCGGGGCAGCCCCTCTCACCCGTGGCGCTGAGTCACCCCCGTCTGGGAAGCTGGAGGCCGGGTGGGATGAGGCATCCACACCCCAGGGTCCCCTGCCCCCCGAGGAGGGGCGGCCCTGATTCACCTCAGGCCGCGGCCCCGGGGCGCCCAGAGCCCCTCCACCCGCCCCTGGCCAGGTGCTTTCAGGGGGCTGTGGGCCCCGGACCCCCACTCCTGGCCCCAGTGGCCCCAGGCCAGGCTGCTGCCCACGGAAGGGACGACAGGGTGCTGGGGCGGCCCGTTGGGGGGAGCGAGCTCCCCAGGTGCAATCTGCACGTGGCCCTCCCGAATGCGGGGGCCGGCTTGCCCGCGCTGGGCTCCCGGGTGCCGGGGGGCTGGGGGGCTCTGGCCTCTGCACCTGAAGGGACACCGGCGGGATATTGAGGGCAGATCGTGGGGCCACAGCCGGCCTCGGCCCCTGCTGCTCTGCCTGCCTCCCTCCCTCTCCTCCCGCCCGGCAGCAGGGCGCCCCCGGCTGACCAGTCTCTTGGACGGGGAGAGGCCGTCCTGCAGGACGATGCGGAGGGAGGCCCGGCCCCCCGTGGCTCCGGGTGGCTGTGGCTGCAGGCTAGCGGAGGAGGGACAGGGCCCCCCGGGCCTGCTGACCCGCGTGCGCCACCTCACCTGTTGGGGAGACGTGGGCAGGGCCGCCCGCGAGCCGGTCGGGGTCGGGGAGGCCTCGGGGCCACCGACTCGGCGTGGGAGAATCGGGGTGCCCTGCCCCCGAGGAGAAGGCCCACCTGCAGGGTGGTTTGTTCCCGTGGGCCCTGGTGTTTATTGGGCACCAAGGCTGACACCCGGTTTTTGATTGCAGCGTTGACTGTGATGACGGTGGCAGAGGTGGGGGTGGTAGCAGTAGAGGTGGGGTAGTGACGACGGTGAGATAAAGGTGGTGGGGGGTGGGCATGGTGGGATGGAGGAGGTGGTGGTGGCGGCGGGCGATGGGGGAGGACGATGGAGAAGGGGTGCTGGGTGGCGGTGGTGATGGGGGAGGTGACGTGACACAGGTGCCACTTCTTGGGACCTTTGCAGTAACGGGAGCGGGTCACGGCCAAGGGTCTAAGCGTGACCGCGTGGGGGCCGCTGGCTTCGTGGGCATTTGAAGACTAAGCCCCGGGGCGATGGGCTCCCGGGCGGTGGCTGCTGCTCTCGCCGCGCCCCGAGTCCGGAGCCGCCCTGACGCCCTGCCCTGTGTCCACAGCCAGCAGCCGCCTGATGGGGAGCCCGCCGGCCTCCTCGTTCATGGGCAGCTTCCTCAGCAGCAGCCTGCGCCCGGCGGCCTCCACGCACCCCAGCGGCCCCGCCCCGGCCCCCTCGGAGCAGGCCTACCGTGGCTCCCACCCCGCCGCCTCCCAGATCTGGTTCTCCCACTCCCACGAAGGTAAGGCAGGGGCGGGGCCGGCCTGCGGGGAACCCCCCCCCCCCCCCGAGGTGGTAATTGGTGGGCAGCGGGGGGCGGGGCCCGTTTGGCACCCGGCCAGGCCAGATGTGGGCTCCAGATGGGCGGCGGGAGGAAGCGCGGGGGCGGGGCCGGGCGGGCCAGGGGAGGAAATGTGGCGCACAGCTGGGCCGCGCCTGCCACGGGCTGCCCCGCGAGGCGTGGGCTCCAGATGGGCAGCCGGGAGGGGCGGGGAGTGGGGCGCCGACGACACGCACGGCTGCCGCGGGGGCCCAGTGGAGGACAGGGGCCCCCCAAGGTCGCCGGACTCCCCGGGGCCGCCGCCCGGGGCTCATGGTAGGTGCCCGGGACAACACACCCCTCTCTCGGCGGTTTGACTTCTTAGGCCCTGCCAAGACGCCCTGTCCCCCCCTCGACCCGTGGCCCTCCCCAGGGTGGGCACCCCCAGCCCCACTGCCCGCCTGTCCCTCAGGGCTGGCGGTCCCAGCGGCGTCCCACGGCCCGTGGCCGCTGGCGTTCCCGCCTCCCTCCTGCCCACGGCGCAGGAAGGGTTAAGCGCTTGGCGGCGCTGGCACGCGGAGCGGTAATTGCAGTTGGCAGTGGGCACAGAGGGCTCTCCGCTCCTGGCACCGGCGCTGCCGTAATTCAATGACTGCCGGGCATCGTGTTTACAGAGCGCGGCGGACACACGGGGTGCCCGCCCGCCCGCCGCGTTCCAGGCGGGGAGATTAGCGCCCAGCGCTGGAGCGTGAGAGGAGCCTCTCTTTGTGTGACAAGAAAGGGGCTGTTTTCCAAACAGGACAGGTGACGAGTGAGGGACAGCGGTTAAAATGACCTGGGCCCCGAGCTCTGGGCGGGGCGCTCACGTCAGGCGCGGTCAGGAGGCGCTCCCTGCCCCGGGAGAGGCACAGCGGGCCCCGGGCCAGGCTCACCTCCGCCTGCGGTGACAGCCTCCTGGCCGGCGGGGACGCAGCCCAGCTCCCCGGGCAGCCGTGGGGGGCCCCACATGCTCCAGGACCGCTCAACCCTCTGCTGCCCGCTCTGCCGCCTGAGGACAGGTCCCAGGACGTCTGCGGGCGGGAGAGGGGCAGCAGGCGTGGGGGACAGCGGGGGATGCCGGCAGGTGTCTGCGTAACCACAACAGAAGTAACGGCTACCGCCCCGCCCTGGCCAAGCCGCAGGTGCCTGGGGCATCGCCCGGGCTGGCTGACTCAGTTTCCCCTCCTTGCAGCCGTGGGCCCCAGCCAGGCCCTGGGAACGGCACCAGCTCGTCCTCTGGGACCCCCCCAAAGGCCCCTCGCGAGAGGCACGTTTCTTCCTTCCCCTTTGTTCCCACCCTCAGGGAACCCACTGGCCAGGAGGGCAGTTTGCGGGCAGAGCCACCTGCTCTGGGCCCCGGGGAGAAGGTGCCCCCCGCCCCCTGGGGGCTGCTCTGGAGGGGGTGGTGGGAGGCAGGCTGCAGACAGCGTCCTCAACGGCCTCCAGGCCCCCACTTCCCCTTGTGCCAACGGCTGCTGTGGTGCAGCGGCTGGCAGCCACATGCACTGTCTCTCCACCCTGCTTGGGGGGCTGAGCCTCCTTGGAGCCCTGAGGAGTCCGCCCGCCTGGGCGGGGGGCTGCCAGGGTTGGGGGTGTCCCAGGGGCTTTTGGCTACACCTGCACCCACACCTACCCTGCCTTCTGCACCCGAGGGCGGCCTGAGCAGGAAGAGGGGCCGGCGCGCGGCGGCCCAGGCCATCTCCCTCTGAGGCTGCGCTTGGTGCCAGCCCCTGGGCCAGCGGCCACCCAGCCAGCCCGAGCGTGCTGGCGCCAGGCGCCTGCTGGGCATGGGGCGTGGCTCCTACCCTGCGTGCCCACGGTCTAGCAGGGGAGACGTGTGTCAGACGGGCTCGGTGGCAGGCACAGGTGGACGACCAGCTGGCAGGCGCAGTTGTGACCGGGCGAAGGGAGACGGCGTCTGGCCTCTGGCCTCGGAAGCCCCCAGCCCGGCTCTGGAGCCCCGGGCAGGCTGCAGGGCCCACCTGTAGCTGGTGGGGGGCATCGGGGAGAGGGCGGCCCCTGGGTGGGGCGCTGCCTGCCGCCTGCTCGGGGTAACAGTCTGGGGGTCACACGTGCCGTGAACGCAGTGACGTCTCAGCCCCTTCAAGGCCCGTGCCTCAGTTTCCCCACTCCACATCTCCCTTCCCCGGGCCCCTGCCCCCCGCCCCGGCGCGGCAGCCGCAGCCCGGCTCCCCGATGAGCCACGGGGTGCCGGCTGCTCGCCGGGAGCTGGGAGCTCCGAGGCCGGCGGGCGGGGTGGGGCAGGGGCAAGTGGCAGAGCCCGCTGGCAGCAAGCCCTGGCGGCCCGCCCAGCTGCTCGTTTGACCGGGTGCCAGCTGGCTCCCCGCGTGCCGGGGCCTGCTCCTCTGCCGTGTGTGTTCAGCGAGGCGGGGGGCGGGGGCACGCGACACGGCTGGAGAGCAGGGGCCGGGCCCGGGTGGGCCGCCTGGGCGGTCGGCGCGGAGGGCCGGGGCTTCCTGCCCTCCCAGCCGGGCGGCCTGGCGCTCTGGGCGGCCCCGCGGGGCCCGGGGCGCTGCCCGAACATCTGGCCTGCGGCGGAGCCTCTGTGCAGCCTCCAGGCCTCCCGGCCCCCCAAGCTTCCCCCAGACGAGGGGTCCCGCCGGAAGCTGCGCCCCTGTGCTCTGGGGCAGGGGTGGGCGGCGGAAGCGGCCCCGGACACCGGGTGCGTCCAGGCGGCCTGGCCTGGGTGGGTAGGGGCAGGGCGGGGCGCGGCCCAGCTGCTCTCATTGTCAGCCGTGGCCCCTCCCCCGCCCCCAGCTGCCCGCCGGGCCACCCACGGGGCTGATGAAAGGCGGTTCTGTTCCTCGGGGGCTCGGCTGGGGGGGGCGGGGGCGCCGCTGTGCGCAGCCGGCCGCCGTGGACTCTTGTGCCACCTGCAGGGAGCCGCGGGCGGCGCCGGTGCCCCTGCCAGCACTGGCTGCCCGCCTGGCCGTCCCCTTTGTCCGAGCCCCACCTGGCCGGGGCGGCCGCTCCCCAGTGGGCCACTCACGGGGCTGGGGGGGCAGGGGGTGCACCAGGGAGCTTCCAGCTTCCTCCACGTCCCTCCAGCTGCCCGTTGCCGACGCCGAGAGCTCCTGGGGAGGGGGCCCGGGGCGTGTCGGTGAGGGACAGGCGGCCCCCCGGCCCCCGCCGGCCCTTCAGAGGCCCCGGGGACTCCTCCAGCTCTGTCCTTCTGGAACTGACCAGAAGCAGTCTCCCCCGGGCCCTGCCCTGGGCCCCAAGTTTTCTACCCTGACTCCTCAGCTCTGCCCCTCTCTGAGCCTCAGTTTCCTCAATGGTCAGCAGGGCCTTATGACAGCCCCAGCCCGGGACCTCCGGGGTCCCCAGGGTGCTCTCCCTCCGCCAGCCCGGGGGAGGTGCCCCATGTCCATGGGGTGCCCCAAGGAGAAGCTCTGCAGGCCATCCACCCCGTCTCCCTGCCCCCAGGTCGGGGGAGAGCTGGGCCGGCAAGGACGAGCTGGCTGCTCCGAGGCCAGGGGTCACAGGTGGGCTTCTGGGACCCTCCGAGGTGGGGAGAAGGGCTGCCCCCAACGGACAGGCCCCCCCAGTCGGCGTCCGCACCACCAGAGGGAGGGGCCTCCTGCCGCCACTGCCCATCCTGTGCCCAAAGCAGACCTCACTAGCCGATTGCCATTCTTTCCCTGCTCCAGGTAGATGCAGCCTCAGAATCTTTCTTAACCCAGAGCTCTGTGTGGCTACTGTTATCGGTGGACTTGTGTGCCACAGGCGAAGCCCACTGACAGGCAAAGCCCCTGGCTGGACAGAGCCAGGTGCCAGGGCCCAGCCTGCAGGACAGGCTCCTAATAAATGGGAAGGGGCCAGCGGCAGCGGTGGGGGCTGCTTGGACATGTGGGCAGGGCAGTGATGCCCAGGTCCCAGTGAGGGGGTCATCATGGCCGCAGTAAAGGTGGGGGCAGGCGAAGCGGGCAGGAGATGGGTGGCTGCGGCTACTCTGGGCGGGGGGGAGCTGTCCCTGCTGCCGCCAAGCCCGCGGGGCAGGTCTGACCTGACTGGGCAGCTGAGGCCGGCCAGGGCCTCGGGCCCCCTGGCTCGGGCAGGCTGCGTGCAAGCCCGGGCAGCCTCGGCAGGTGGCCCCCGGAGGCTGACGCTGGGCCCTGCTGGCCGCCCCAGGCCATGGCGCGGGGCAGTGGGAGGCGCTCGTGGCTCAGCTGTGGGGAGAACTTTCTAGCAGGTCAAGGCAGTGGATCGGTGTGGGCCGGTGCTGTTTCCCGGGTCATGCTCCACCATTGGCTGAGGGGCGATGGGCATCCGTAGCCGGGGTCGCCAACTGGAGGAGAGGCGCCCCAGGGGACCCGGCAGGGACTCACTGTCCAGCGGTGTGCTGGCTGCTTGGCCTCAGCTCCCGGCAGCCTGGCCACCCATCTGGCTCGCAGAGGCCCCGGGCTCCACTGAGAGGCCCCAGAGGTGCCCACACCCCTCCTCGGAGCCGAGCCCCCCCACCCCGGAGCCCCGTGGCCGGCCCCTGCCCTGCCCCGCCGCCCCCCCAGCCCCGGTCTTGGTTTTCTGCTCTGCGCACTCCCGCCTGGCCGCAACTGCCTGCGCCACCGCCCTCTCCTCTGGCCTGTCTGGACACGGCGGGGGGCAGGGGACCCGGGAGGCCCAAGTTGGTGGGCGCCTGCCCGGACTCCCCGCACGCGCTTCCCCTGCCGGCCGGCCCGCTGGGCCTTCCCGTCACCTCTGCAGGCGCTGGCCCCCCGTGGGACCCCGCACCCCCTGCACCTAGCCCCCTGCTCCAAGATGACCCGGGGCAGGTGGCTGATTGGGCCTTGGAGCTGTCACCTGAGAAGGCGCGGTGGTGGCGTCCTCGCGCAGTGTGAGCGTCTGGGTGGGGAGGCGGGGGCCGGGGATCCCCAGGAGGGCTGGGGTGCGGGAGGCTCTGGGTTCGAGCGCCTGCGGGCCCGGCCCTGCCCGGCCCCCTCCCGAGCCCCCATGGCAATCACATCCTTTTGGCCCGGCTGGGGACCCCTCCTCCCCCAGGAACGCAGGCGCTCCCCGGCCAAGGCAGCCCTGGCTTCTGGCCTCGGAACAGCTGCTCTGATTCATAAAATCGTTTTTATTTTCTTCTTCAGTTGAGAGCGTGGTCTTGTGGGGGGGAAGAGAGGGGCCTTGCAGTCGCCGGGGCGGGGGACACTGCCACCCGCCCTGCCAGCCCCTCTCCTCACTCCCTTCACCCCCCGCGGCCCCCCCCCCACCCCCACCATCTGCCCCTTTCTCTCCTCTCCAGCCCCAACCCCTGTCTTCTTTGGGGTCCCAGAGTTTGGGCCAAGGGCAGGCCAGAGGTGGGATGGGGGAGCCGGGAGGCCTTTGGGGTGTGGGCCCCCGGCAGGTTTCTGCCCCCTGCAGCCCTGAGCCCACCCCCCAGCTGCTAGGGCTCAGACGTGGCCGTCCACCCCTGCGCCACCCCCAGAGGGAAGGAGCCCATCCCACGGGCAGCCGAGCTCTGCTCCCCGGCAGAAAGCAGATGGGTGGGGTCCCGGCCAGGGGAGGGGCCTCAGGGGTCCAGCCTGGGAAATGGGCGTCTGGGGCAGGAGGACGGCAAGACTCCTGCTGAGCAGCAGGGGGCCCAGGGGACGCTGGGCCGTGGCCGTCCCCGCTCAGCTGTGCTGCTTCAGCCGGTGTCCCCTCGCCAGGCCTGCACCCAGCCCTCCCCACCACGGTCAAGTCACCGCAGGAGCCGAGGTTAGCCCAGAGAGCACCTGCCGCAGGAGCCGGCCGGCCCCTCGCCGCCAGCCCCCGTCCTCGCCGCTGGGGACAGGACCCGGGCTCGAGCATGAGCTTGCCTCCCAGGTTCTCAGGTGGCCAGGGCTGCACGTGGCAAGCGGGGGTCCCGGGGCTCCCCACCAGTGGGCTCGGAACCCCCGTCCTGGATGCCCCTTTGCGGGGCAGCCTTCTTGGACCTGGGCCTGGAAAGCCCATCCACGGGGCCACCCAGGACCCCCCAGATGGAGCTGCGCAGGCAGGCAGAGGGTGGCCACCGAGGCCAAGGTGCAGGAGATGTGCAGGGCGCCCCGTCTGGACTTGGGGGGCCACAGTGTCAGAGCACCTGTGCTCTTGCTGCTCTGCCCAGAGCACCCCCGGTGGGTGCCCAATGCATCCCGCTCGGCCTGGCCCTGCAGCCCCTCACCCTCCCGTGCTCGCCGTGCTGGGTGCCAGGAACCACCCCGCCACCCAGTGCAGCCTCAGGCCCCCAGAGGGTGGCCCCGGGGTCGTCTGCCCCCCTCGCGCCCCAGGCTCCTGCTGTGGCCGTCACGGGCGTGACACAGCACAGCCAGGGTGGGGGACATTCAGGCCTTGGCCACCACCCGGGCGAGACCTCAGGCTGGCCCTGACGTGGGGTCCCCCCCACTTCTCAGCAGCATTGGGGTCCAGTCGGGTGCACCCCCTCCTTTCCAGCTCCCCTCCCAGCCCCCCTGGGGCACCTCCTGGCCCAGGGCTCCCTTCCTAGACGCCCCTCGAGGACAAAGCCACCGTGGCCACCTTGTTTTTCAGGTGTCAGATTCGGGGTTCGAGCAGTAAGCCCTGCACACACCTCGCCTTTGGGGGTCTCCCAGAGGACAAGGCTGGCACCTGTGGACGGGAGGGGTCCCTCGGGCAGGCGGGAGGCCGCATCCGAGTGCGTGGCCCTGGTCTCCCGCGCACACGCCTTCTGGGGCCCAGCGGGTGTCCACGGCCCTGCTGCGCCCGGCCAGCCCTGGGAGCGGGCACCTCGTCCCCTCTGGGGGCGTCCCAGGAGGCTGAGAGGTGGGGGCTGAGCAGAGAGCCCAGGCCTGGGAGGGGCCTGCGTGGCGGGGCTCGGGGTGACTGGGGAGGGCCAGGGGCGGAGGCAGGGGTTCCCTGCCAGGTGGTGCTGCCACTGCTGGGGTCAGACTGCCCCTGCCGATTCCAGAACACGGGGGGCCGGCCGCGGGGCGTGGGCACCCCAGCACCTGCCGCAGACCGTGCCGGAGAGCAGCCTTCGGCCCACGGAAGCCGCCCGCCCAGGCCAGGCCCAGCTCGGCGCGGCGCCCACGGGACCACGAGCCCGGGAGGACTCCGGCCCCGCCCCGTGCACAGCGCCCCCCTGCTGGGTCACTGGCCACCTCCCCTCGGGTTGCCCCGGTCCAGGCGCCCCACGGGCCGCCTCCCCGGGACGCGCAGGGTGCAGGCGGCGGCCGAGGCAGGGCTCGCTCGGGACTGGGTGCGCTGATTTCCCACGGCGCGCTCCCGGGCCTGCGCCGGCCTCTTACCCCCCCGGGGTCAGGGGGGCTGGGAGGTGCCTTGACAGCCGGGCTCCTGGTCTCTCCAGCTCCAGGATACCCGAGGTTTTCGGGGAGTCTGGCATCCACTTTCCTCCCCATGAGCCACTTGGATCACCATGGAAGCAGCAACGTTCTCTACGGGCAGCACCGTTTCTACGGAACCCAAAAAGGCAAGTGCCGGCGGGGGCGCAGCGGGGGCAGGGCCGAGAAGCTTCCGGGGCTCCAGTGCGCGGCGGCCAGCTGGGGCACCCTCTCCCCAGGTCGCAGGCCACGGCGTCTCAGGCGCCGGGAGATTTAGAACTCTGGGTCCCGGGAGCGCTGCCGAGGGGTGGGCTGCGTGCTGGGGTGGGGGAGCACCCTTAAAGCAGTCGCCTCTCCCGCCCCGTTGCTCAAGTGAAAGCAGAAGAACTGGGCCCCGGGAGGGGGGGGGCGGGGCCCCCCCAGTGCCTGCCGCCCCTCCTCAGGAGGAAGACGCCCCCGGATGGGGGTGGGTTGCTGGGTGGATGGGGGTGGGTTGCTGGGTGGGCCTCCCCTGGCCTGTGCAGCTGGAGGCCCACCCATTCCCACCTCCACCCTGAGGCCAGACCGGGCGGGGGATGGGGGGTTGGAGCAAAGATGCATCTGCATGGACAGAGAAAGGTTCTCACCCCGGGGGCAAATGGGGTGCAGGGGGCCCCCAGGAAGCTCTGGGGGGGTCTCGGTTGAGGAAAAGGCAGGAGCCACGGGGTGGGCACGCCGAGCCGGGCAGTGGGGCAGGAGTGGGAGGGGCCAGAGAGGCTGGGGGGCGCGGGGGGCTCACACCTGCCTCTCAGTTAGACCTCCTGGGGTGGAGCAGGAGGGCGGGGCGGGGAGACCCCTGAAAGCTCGTTAGTGACCCAGTGAGCGCGTTCCAGGTAGGGGCGCAGACCTGCTCTGGGCAGGAGGCTCCTGCAGGGCCCGGGGGTCGGGGGGCCGGGTGCCTCCCCGTCCCTGGCCTGCGCTGCGGGGGGGCGGCGTGCGTGCTGGGGAGGAGCAGTGCGGGGGGGGGGGAAGCTTCAGGGCAGGGTGGGGGGCGTCCCCTGGGGGTCCTGGGAGGTGGGGAGTCAGTGCCCAAGCAGCGGCTTGCAGGCTGACCGCCCTCATGGGCACGTGGCCTGGGTGGGGACAGGACCCCAGAGCCTCTGCGTTTAAGGCAGGGCTTGGGGTGGGGCAAAGGGCTCACCCCAGACTGTGCCCCCCAGAAGGGGCGGCTTGTCCAGCCGGGGCCTCGGGCCCCACACTCTGCACACTCCGCGGAAAACAGGCCCCCCGGGCAGGCCTGGGGTAGGGGCAGCGGAGAGTTGGGAGAGCTGCCTTGGGGTGCCGCCCCCCCCCCCCCCCCCCGTGCCCACCACTCCCTGCGCGGTCCCGGGCCAGGCGGCTGTTGTGACAGCATCTGACGGGCCGGGCAGGTGGCTGGTCCCCGCCTGGGGCTGCATGTGGCTGCGGGGCTGGCAGGCGCGGGCTGGCGGCGCTCGTCCAAGAATATTATTTGGTTTTAGAAATTGAGCTGATGGGGCCTCTGCCCCTCCCGAGGCCCCCTCCCGCCCCCTCCCGCCTTGTTTTTAATTAGCAGGAAATTGATGAGAAATTTACGCAATTGAGGACTTTTACAAATCCCTAATGTTTCTTGGGTCCCATCCCCCTTTCCCGGTGGTCCCTCAGCTGCTGGCCACCTGTCCACAGGCAGCACCCTGCTGCCCCGGGGTCCCCCAGAGTGGCCTGGCCCCAGCCAGGGGGGCGGGCGGGGGCACCCAGGGCCAGTCGGGACCAGGAAGCCGCAGGGATCACCGACCTGGCGGAGGCCAGGGCCACCCCCTCCCAGGGGTCAGCCAGGGGGAGCCCCTGCACGCACCCTGCCCCCCAGGCTGGGTGGGCCCAGCAGCTCTGGGTAGGACGGGGAACTCGTGGGGTGGCCCTGGGGCCCCATTTTCTTTGTCCCGGGCGCAGCAGCCTGGGAGCACATGCAGGGGCTGCCAACTGGGGCTCCCCGGCCTGTGCGGGAGGAGGGCAGTCTCCCGGCCGTGTCTCTGCTCCTGCTCCCCCTTGCCCAGTTCTGTAAAGAGTCACAGCACCCCCGGAAAGCCAGGAAGGACCAGGCGTGACGGGTCGCCGAGCCCCCTCAGCTGTGGCAGCCCCTTTTTTGCTTTTTAGTGTATATTTTATTTACTTACTTATTTACTTATCTCTCTTACCCCCCACCCCCGTTGTCTGTTCTCTCTGTCCATTTGCTGCGTCTTCTTTTTTGTCCACTTCTATTGTTGTCAGCGGCATCGGAATCTGTGTCTCTTTCTGTTGCGTCATCTTGCTGTGTCAGCTCTCCGTGTGTGCAGCACCATTCCTGGGCAGGCTGCACTTCCTTTCCCGCTGGGCGGCTCTCCTTACGGGGCGCACTCCTTGCACGTGGGGCTCCCCTACACGGGGGACACCCCTGTGTGGCACGGCACTCCTTGCGCGCATCAGCACTGCGCATGGGCCAGCTGCACAGGGTCAAGGAGGCCCAGGGTTTGAACTGCGGACCTCCCATGTGGCAGATGGACGCCCTAACCACTGGGCCAAGTCCACCACCAGTGCCCCTGGTTTTTGTTTCACTCTTTTGTAAAAGAGAGACTACTTTTTAAAGCAGTTCAAGATTTCCAAAAAATTTGTGCAGGACAAGCAAAGTTCCCACAAGCGCCCTCCGCGACTGCTTCCCTGCAAGGCCCGGCCCTTTCCTTCCCCCTGGGTGGGCTGTGCCTGTTGCATTTGAACTTCGCTGATACATTGTTGCCCTCTCCCCGCCCAGGCTCCCTCTCTCTCCAGTGGTGCTTCCAGGAACAGGGAAGAGTGCACTGGTCTTGCCACCTTCCCCGCCTGCCCCCGGGTCTCTTTCCTACCCTCCACCCTCGCCTTATGCCCTGGCTGGCAGCGGGCAGCGCGTTGCCTGCGCAGACCGGCTCCTTTCCGCAGGGAGGGCTTCCTTAGCCTGTCGGGTTTGGAGGCCTGGTTGTAACGCTGCACCTGTGGTGGCGTGGGCGGGGACAGCCGCCTGCTTCCCGGGCCTCGGCCCCTACGAAGGTGCTGCCTGCCCACTCCTCCCTGCCTGGAGCGTCGGTGGGCACCATGCCCGCAGGGGGTGGGCCAGGCTCGTGGGAGGCAGGAACCTTGGATGGGGCCAGGTGGGGCATGGGGGCTCCCTGGGACAGCTCCCGCTGACCTCTGCTCTCTTGGCCGGCAGATAACTTCTACCTGCGCAACCTGCCGCCCCAGCCCACACTGCTGCCCGCCAACCACAGCTTCCCCAGCGTGGCCCGGGCCGCCCCCGGCCACCCCGTGGGCTCCTGCAGCCACGACCGGGGTGAGGCCGGCGCCCTGCGCAAGGGCCCCAAGGACACCGACCGCTTCCTGGCAGGCGCGGAGCTGGGCCGGGAGAAGGCCGGCAAGGCGACAGAGGGCAAGGAGCGGCCTGCGGCGGAGGAGGGCGGCGGCAGGGAGCGGCACAAGCTGATGCTGCCCGTGCCGGCCGACGGGCCCTGCAAGGAGGGCGCCGCCGGGCCCCCCGGCGCCTGCGAGGGCCGCGCCAAGCACCTCGCCTCCTGCCTCCTCAGCGCCAAGGCGCTCAGCGGCGAGATGGGCAAGGCCGCGTTGGCCAGCTGCGCGGGCGGCGTGCTGGGGCGGCCCGGCACGGGGGCGGCGGCCTCTGCCCGCTGCGCCAAGGAGGCACCCGGGCCCCTGGAGCTCGGGCCGGCCTTCAGCGAGAGCCTGGAGCGGCGGCAGATGCTGCACCATGCGGCGCCCTTCGCCGGGCCCTCGGGGCTGCCGGCGGGCCCGCCCCCCGCGCTCAGCACCGCCGCCGCCTCCTTCCCCTGCCTGCCGCCGCAGGACAGGGCTCCCCGGGACCCCAAGGCCGGCGGGCCCGGCTTCGTGCCTTCCACAGGGCACCTGGCCGACAAGAGCCGGCCCTTCCAGGCGGCCGAGGCCTGCGCCGTGGCGGGGGAGGGCAAGGACCGGCTCCTGGACGTGCACGCCGCCCCCGACCACGCCACCGCCTACGGCGTCGCCTACGCCCACCTGAAGGCCGAGGGCAAGGGCTTCGAGGCGGCCCTCGCCCCCAGGCTGAAGGGCCTGGGCTACTTCAACAGCGCCGGCCCCGAGGCCCCCTTCCCCGGACTCCCCAAGGCTGGCCTGGACAAGGGCGGCTACTTGGAGCTGCCCTCGCAGGACTGCGCCCGGCCCGGCCTTCAGGAGCCGCTGGGCGGGAGGGGCGGCCAGGCCTGCTGCGCCGCGGACAGAGCCGCCAGCAAGGAGCCCCCCGCGGCGCAGAAGGTGGCGCGAATCCGGCACCAGCAGCACCTGCTGGCCCCCGAGGCCGAGGCGGGGGGCGGCGGGGCCGAGGCCAAGCGCAAACCCCTGGAGCTGCCGCCCCTGGGCTACGGCGGGCCGCCCCTGCCCCCGTGGAGCGTCCCGGCCGGCCAGGGCGCCCCCCTGGCCATCGGCGACGAGCGCAAGGGCGGCTCCTACCTGGACCCCTTCAGCGGCGGCCTGCAGCAGGCGCCGCTGCTGCCCCAGGAGCTGCCTGCACCGCCGGACGAGGTCTCGGCCATGAGGAAGCTGCTCAAGTACGGCAGCCCGGCCCTGGGCGCCGGCCAGAGGGCCCCCTTCGTGGGCCTGGACGGCCTCAAGGCCAGCTGCGTGCAGCAGGAGGCCAAGTTCCCCGCCCCCAAGGGCCCGGGCCTCACCCCGGGTGAGGTGGAGAGGCCCGACTGCGCCCGCAGCCGCGAGCACGAGGCGGCGCACGGCGACGGGGAGGTGCGGCAGCCGCCTGTGGGCATCGCCGTGGCCCTGGCCCGGCAGAAGGACACCGGGAGCCGGCCCGAGGCGGCCTACGGCGCGAGCACGGTGCGGCAGGGCCGGGCGGTCCCTGCCTTCAAAGGTGAGCGGGGGCCCTGGGCGGCCGCCAGCTGGGCCTGGCCCGGGACACGGCGCCGCCCACCCCACCCGAAGCCCCCCCCAGGGCCCCTCCCACCCATTGCCCCCACGTCTGCAGCATGCACCACGGTGTGGGCGACCCCAGGCTCTTGCCACCTGCCCTCCCACAGCCCCCCGAGGCCCGCAGGCTCGGGATACCCCCTTTGTCCAGTGGCCCCTGGGCTGGCACCGGGCACCACTGGCTTTGGCCCCTGCCCCTCGCTGGCCGCCCCAGCCCTCCTGCTTCTCCCCCCCCCCCGCCCCATGCAGCTGCCACCGGTGCCCGCTCCATGCACGTGCTGGACGCCGAGGCCGAGGAGGACAGGACACGCCTGTGCGACGACCGTCTGGGGCTCCCGGGCCGCGAACTGCTGCTCCAGTAAGAGCCGGGGTGGGGGGCTGGGGCCGCCCCTCCCGGAGCCCCTGGGTGGTGGAACGAGGGCAGCTCCCTGGCCAGAAGAGCAGATTTCAGGGCTCGGCGCGTCCAGGGTCCCCAGGGTCCTGTCGCGGTTTCTGCCCTGAGCTGGGGGGAGCCCGGCCGACTCCCCCGCCCTGCTGCTGGGGCTGAGGGCCCCTGAGGCTGAGCCTGGGCCCTCCCCGCCGCCCCCGAGCCCGGGCTCTCCTCCAGGTGTCCTCAGCCCCCGCCGGTTTTGCAGGGACAGCAAGGACCTGGTGGAGTTTGGCCGGATGCACCCCTCGAGTGGCTGCCCCGGGGAACTGGCCCCGCCCCTCATGATCCCCGGAGGCTCCTCCCTACAGGGCGGCCAGCTGGGCGGGGACCCAGCCGGGCACGCCCACCCCGCCCACCCACCCTGGCTGCCCCGCACCCGCAGCCCCTCCTTGTGGATGGGAGGGCACTCCTACGGTCAGTGCCCGGGGGGCGGGCGGGGGGCCAGGGCGCGGGGCCTCGGCAGGGGGGGGCCGGCTCCCCCCACTCCCAGCCGGGCCGCGGGGGGAGGCCCGCAAGCGGGGGGGGCGGGGCGGGAACGGGGCTCCCCGTCCCTGCTGCCCTGACCACCGTGCCCTCTGCTCTCCCCAGGCCTCGGGCACCCAGCTCTGCACCAGAACCTGCCCCCCGGCTTCCCCGCCTCCGTGCCCAGCTCCATGCCCTCCGTCTTCCCCCTCCCCCAGGACAGCCCCGCCCAGCTCGTCCTCCTGCCCTCGGAGCCCACCCCCCACGCCGCACCCCACGCGCTCGGTAAGGGGCCTCTGGGCCTGGGAGGGGGGACGGTGGAGGAGCTTGCGAGGGGGCGAATGGGGGCGGGGAGCCAGGCTGACCGCCCCTCCGGCCCCGCCCGCAGCGGACGTCATGGACCAGGCCTCGCTGTGGCCCCCCATGTACGGGGGCCGGGGCCCAGCGGCCCACATGCAGCACCCCGGGCAGCTCCCGGTCTACTCGCGCTCCCAGTTCCTGCGGCAGCAGGAGCTCTATGCCCTGCAGCAGCAGAATCAGCAGCAGCAGCGGGCAGCCCAGGCGCTGGAGCTGCAGCGGGCCGCCCAGTTCCAGGTACCGCGGCCCGGGCCCCCCGCGGGTCCCCAGCCCCTGCTCAGCCCCCGGCAGGCGGCCCTAGCCCGGTGGGGAGGGGGGCACACCGGCGCAGAGGGGACAGGGCCAGAGCCGGCCTGAGCCTCTCCCCCTGCCCAACAGCGGAAGCCTGAGGACCCAGTCCCCGAGCTCCTGGAGCCCCTCCCCGAGAAGGGCCCGAAGCCCACCCCCAAGCCAGGTGCCTTACCCGCCAAGGGCGCCTGCCTACCCGCCGCGGCCGGCCCCGCCAGGCTGGCGTCCTGCTGCCACTCACCCACCCTGAAGCCCCCCGCCGGCTGCCCCACGCCACCGCCGCGGCCCAGCGCCCCATGCACTTTATCCGCCGGCGGCGCCCGCAGCCCGGGTCCCGGCGCCAAGGGGCTCAGGACGGAGGACACGCGCGGGGGCGGCCAGCGGCCCAGAGGCAGCCCCAAGGCCGTGGAGCCAGGTGAGATGGTGCACCAAGGCCCCCCAGCCCTGGGGTGGGCAGAGCCGAATCGGGGCCTCGCCTGTCTTCCCGGGGGCCCCCTCCTCTTTCCTTCGGCCTCGCAGCCCTTCTGGGGAGGGGCCCCAGGGGAAGCCCTGGGGGGGCCCGTGTGGCAGTGGTGAGCCCGTGGGGACCCTGGCCACGCCGCGGGGCGAGGGGCCACTCGGCCTTTCTGGGGCAAGCGGACCCTGATGGCTGGGCTAGGGGAGAAGGGGGGCTGGGACCCCCACCCACGGGGCAGCCCTGGAGCTCCCTGGCCTCGGCCCTGCCGCCCGCCCGCTCCCCTACAGGCTCTTTAATTCCCTGAACCTGGCCGCGTGTTTACGCTGGAAACGGGCGCTGCAAATGTAAAACCAGGTCCGCCTTCGCAAGGGGACGAGCCAGCGGAGGTCGTGGGGTTTTTTGTGTTTTCCGTTTTCTCGGTTCTGTTTTTTTTTTATTGCCCTTAGTGGGGCGTGGTGCCCCCCCCCCGACAGGCAGGTGAGCCCCCCTCGAGCCTCACGGCCTTCCTTAGCATCCCTCTCCACTGTGGCCCCCAGGGCTGCACAGGAGCCGGGGGGCCGGCCAGGGGACCCTCCCTTCCCACCGGGCGTTCTGTGGACCAGGGGGTGTCCCTCTGGGGGGCCCCCGCCCGCCTCCCCCTCTGCTGACGCCACCCTACTTCCACAGACCTGCTTCCCCGACACCCGTGCCGTGCACCCGGCTCCAGCTTCTTTCGGCCCCTGCCCCCCATCGTGCACCCGACGGACCTCGTGGACCCCCACTCTATGCAAATCGCCACCCCCGGGACCTGGCCCGAGCCGCGGATGCTCCCACTCGGAGAGCCGCCTCCCCGCAGCCCCGTGCGCCTGGAGGCCGGCCTGGTGGCGGGGGCCGCAGAGACCCAGGACCTCACCACCACCCCCCATCCTACCGAGCGGGGACCCCCAGGGACAGCCGCGGGCCCCAGCCCACTCGAGGGGCTCCAAGAACTGCGCAGCAGGGCCCTCGTCGAGGGAGGGCGCCCCGAGGCCACCGGCCAGGCCGATTCTACTCAGGGAGGGCTGGACGAGGAGGGGACCGCGGAGGGCGAGCAGGGCCCCTGCCCGGGGGCTGCCCCCCAATCCCTGGACCAGCGGGCCCCCAGCCCGGGCGCCCTGGACGAGGACAAGGAGGGCGTGCAGCCGGGCCCCGCGGAGGCCGGGCCCGAGGAGGGCGCCGGGCAGGCCGTGCAGGAGCCTGGCCCCACGTCCTGGGCATGGCCGGGCCTGGACGCCCTCGTGGCCGTGGCCATCGATCTGGGGGACCTGCCCGGCCCCCCGCACGCTCCACCACCGGCCGCCCCAGGGCCCCCCGGCACCGGCCCCCCCGCCCCGCAGCTCAGGGACTCACGGGATCGCCCTGCTGAGCGAGCTGGCTGACCTGGACGTCCAGCAACAGAGCGGCGAGCCCGGGCTGCCAGGTGAGGCCCGCCCCGGGCCCCCGGAGGGCTGCCCGCTGGCCCCTCGGCAGCAGGTGGCAGGGACAGAGCGCGGGGGGGGGGGGCCCGGGAGGAGCCAGGCCCGCACCTCACGGGGGCTTCAGGCCGCAAAGCGCTGGCGCCTGCGCGGGCGGCCTGGTGGGCACCCCTGGGTGCCCCGCGGAGGTCACCTGACTGAGGGCTCGTGTTGGTGAATGGGCGCCGTGAACTGCCAGGTTTCCAAAGCCCCTTCTCTCCCGGCCCTGGGCCTGGACCAGCTCCAGCACCATCGGTGGGGCGAACCCCCCCTGGAACCCTCCCTCCACCCCAGCACCCCAAGGGCCCCACGGTCCAGGCGCAGCTGGGGGCAGCAGGCCAGGCCACTGCCGCGAGGCTGCTTCGCGGCTCGTGGTGCCGGGGAGCTGGGGGAGGCTCCCTGGGGCAGGGGCGCTGGGGGAGCCCCTCCGGGGGCGGGGGTCCGCCAGCCGGGTCCTGCTCTGCTCTGCATCGGCGTTTGTAGAAAACACAGAACGAGGCCCTCACGGCTCACCCGCGTCTTCCCGTGCACGAGGCCCTTTGCGCAGGGCGGAGGGGCCCCCTGGGGGGAGAGGGTGGCCACCGCTGGGACCTGCCTGCCCTCTGGCTGCCCCCCGCCCGCCCCCTGCGCAGAGGGCGAGCCCAGCGCGTGGTGGCTGCCGGCGGTTGCCACTGTGCAGGGCTCACATTGACAAGGGAGTTGCAGGGACCCCGTGTGGCCCCCGGGGTGGGCTCCAGGCTGGCACAGCTGGCCCCAGGGTCTCCATTCCACCCCCAGCCCCCTCCTCCATCCCGGCACTGGCTGGCGTTGCGCAGAGGCGGCTCCTGAGCCTTGAGGAGACGGGCCCCGCTCTGGGGCAGTTTCCCTGGGGTGAATGGCAGAACTTAAGGGGAAGAGGAGGGCAAGGGCGAGCGCAGGGCGGCAGGGCCCAGCTAGCGCAGCGCCTCCACCGCCCTCCCTGGGGAAGCCCTGGACACCCTCCACCAGGCTGCCGCACCCGTGGGCTTGGGGGACCACGAGGGGTGGCCTTGGGGCGCAGGAGGTGAGCGAGGACCCCCGGGCTTGAGGATACGGCCGCCCCGTACCCCGGCCTCTGGCAGGAGTAGCTGCTCGGCCTCCGGCTCCCCAGCCCACCTCTCAGGAGACCCTGTGCCCTTGGCCCAGACCCTCGTCCAGAGGTTCAGGCCCGGGTCAGTCTGGGTGGTGCCTGCTGGGCCGCCCTGCCCTGCCGTGCCCTGGGCGCCTCCCGTTAGTGCTTGGGGAGTTAGACCAGCCCCTCGCAGGTGGGGTTTGCCTGGTGTCGCCTCACGTACGAGCCAGGTGCATGTCCCGCGCCCGCCAGCCGGCTAGCGACCTCGCCCGCCCCGGTCCAGGTGGGGTTCGCTCTGATGGCAATTCCGGGGGTGTCCCCAGCCTTCTCTGCTGTCAGGTCCCTCCTTTCCTTCATGGTTTGGTACTCTGAAATCCTGGGGCTTCCGGGTGGTGCCCCCGATGTCTAGGTCGGTGTGACTCGCAGGTGCACATTGGGTTTACGTGGCCACGCTCGGTCACAGTTGTCTTTCTGATGACCGCATTGGCCCCGGCGTGCCCAGTGAAGGCCCCTCGCCCTCAGAGCGTGCCCTTGCTTTCTCGCCCAAAAGGGGCTCCCTGCCCCAGGCCTGGCACTGGCATCTCTCCGGGAGCCCTGGCTCCTCGCGTGGAGAGTGGCTCTTAGAAGCCGGGGCCCGGGCTAGTGACGCGCTGCTGCCGGGCGCTGGTGGCCCCTCCAGCGTGCTGAGAACACGTCTTGGAAATCAGCGCTTGCCACAGGTGCTTCCACGGCCGGGGGGTGCAGGGGGCTGGAGGGGGGCAGCTTCTGTGGGGGCAGGGACTTTGTCCCCTGGGAAGGACCTGCCTGTACCCCAGGCCCCCCGGCCAGGTGTCCTCCAGCGAGGCCTGGCGCTCACTCCTCCACCTTCCCTGCCGCCATTGCCATGTCATAGGCAACGCGGTGGGTGGGTGGACAGGTGGAAAAACGGAAGGGGATGGATGGGTGACAGACAGGTGACTGGGTGAGTGGGTGGACAAAGGACAAGTAGAAGGGAGGGAGAGAGATGGATGGATGGTGGACAGGTGAGTGGGTAGCTGGTGGATGAACCAGGTAGAAGGATGGGTGGGTGGATGGATGGATGGAAGGGTGGACAGATAGCTGGTGGTCATAGCCCAGCCCCCAGAGCCTTCGGTGTCCGGTGCAGCCTGGTGGCGCGTGGCACGTGCAATTGGCGTACTGTCTGCCCCTGGGACTTGGCTCTGAGCCTGTGTGGGAGGCCTCTGTGTCCTCAGGGCAGGGCAGGAACGCGGGACCCCTGCCCCCGAGGCCCCCAGCACCCCAGAGAGAATGCCGCCTTCCCATGGCACCCTTGAAGCCAGACGGCCCCTGACCTGGGCAGGCGCCCCGGCAGTGCTGCTGGCAAGCAAGGGGCTCTGACTTGGTGGTCCGCGCCCCCTGCCTTACGGGCGGGGCGCACCTGCTCCAGCGCTCGTGCCCGCCCATGTCCCAGCCCACGGGATCTCGGGCTTGTGCCGAGATCGAGGCTGGCATCGCGAGCCTGGCCCCTCGGGGTGGGTGACAGGGACTGGGTGTGCCCCCACACGGACACGGGTGTTGACGCCCCTCTTCCGCTCCCCAGCAGAGGACATGCTGGCCTCCAACCTGCGGCGCCTCGCCACGCTGGCCACCGCCTGGTCCCTGGTGGAGGCCGCCGGCCTGGAGGGGGCCCCCGCCTCCACGCCGCCCCCCGCCGCCCCCCGCGGGGGCCCCCTGCTCACGCCCCGCATGCAGATCCTGCAGCGCAAGGACACATGGACGCCCCGAGCCAAGCCTGTGAGTGGAGGGCCTGCCACCACGCCGCCCGGCCCAGGTGGGGGGCCTCGGGCTCCCCAGGCCGGCTGTCCTCGCCACCCGGCGCCAGAGGGAGCACCTCGGGACTTCCTGTGTGCCCCTGCCCCCAGGTGTGCCCACTCAAGGCCGCCATCGACCGGCTGGACACGCAGGAGGTGGAGGTGCGCGTGCGGCTGGCGGAGCTGCAGCGGCGCTACAAGGAGAAGCAGCGGGAGCTGGCGCGTCTGCAGCGCAGGCACGACCGCGAGTACGGAGAAAAGGGGCGGCAGAGCTCAGGCCGGGGGCTGGGGGATACAGAGCCCCCGCCCCTCGGTTGCCAGAGCGCCCGGCGGCCACAGCCCCTGCCCACCACGGAGGGGTCCTCCCCGCATCCCGCCATGCCCGGCGCTGGGGAGATGGGGGCACGAGCTCCTCTGTGGGGTGGGGTGGGAGCTGGGATCTGGGGGCGCTCCCAGAGGCGGTGGCATTTACGGGGCCTGAAGGGGAGGCATTGGGCCAGGGGAGAACCAAGCCAAGGGGAGGGTGGAGATTGTTCCCTCAGGGGGTGGGGGGGTAGGGGGGCATCCAGGACGATGGGTGGGGGGGCGTGTCAGAGGAGCCTGTGGGTGCTGGGAGGCCTGCGGCTGCAGCAGGGGCAGTGAGAGCTGGCCTCGTGTGCAGGATGGTGGGGCGCGGGTGCAGGACCCCGGGCAGGCAGGGCGGCCGGGGTGGGGCGAGAACCCGACTGCCTTCCCTCGACCCCCAGGAGAGACGAGAGCTCGCGGAGCCCGGCGCGGCGAGGGCCCGGCCGGCCCAGGAAACGCAAGCACTCCAGCTCACTGCCCGCCCCACGCCCCGGGAGCCAGCCGGCCCGGGCGGAGGCCAAGAAAGCCAAGTGAGTGCCGGGTCGGGGGCCACCTCCCCGGCCCCCCCCCCCCCCCGCTGCCGGGCCCGCTGGTGCTACCTCTCCCTGCGCCCAAGGCCCCATCGCCCCCGCCCAGAGCCCCGGGCCCCCTGCCCTTGGCACAGGGTCAGCACTTGGCAGCCCCGGGGGCTCTTTCCCTCCGGGACCCACTGGCCGGGGGCATCTGTACCGCCCCCCCCCCGTACCCCCACAAGTGTGAGCGGCCGCGTGCAATAGCCGCGGTCACGCTGCGCTGCCGCCCACGTCCGCCAGCCCGACGCGAGTGCCCATTACGCGCCCGGCGCGCTCCCGGGCCTGGTGTAATTGTCCTTCTCGGCTACAAATTGCCTCTCCGGCAGGGCCCTTTGCATAAATCCTCACTGCTCCTCAGGCGGGATTGGAGCGCGTGTGCGCCCCGCGCCAGTCCTGACGATTTGGTAATAATAGTTAAATCTGCACTAAATGATTCCTTCAATTAAGACAGAGGCAAAAAATTAATCTCGGAGCTTTATGTCACAAAACATTAGCGGATGCGGGGGGTGGGGGTGCGTCGGCCGCGGGCAGCGGAGGGCTCGCCAGCCCTCCCTCCACCCTGCCTGGGCGTCACCCGCGGGGCCTCCCCGGGGCTCTATCCCGGCGGCCTTTCCAGGGAGCCCCACCCCGGAGGCAGTGTCGGCCCTCCGGCCTCACCCGAAGAAGCTGGCCTGGTGGGGCCACCCCAGCTGCCACTTGAGTCCCCAGCCACGGAGCTGTGTCCTTGTGCTTGTGTGATGCCCCCTCCCCTTTGCGTCCCCGTGGGCAGCAGGAGGCACCGACCCCAGGGCGAGGGTCTCTCACTTGGAAGGAAGAAGGGGGAAAGGGGCTGCCAAGCACGGGCTCTTCAGGGCGGGGGGGATGAAGAGGGGGTGTTTGAAAGATGAGGGAACAGGAAGGGCAGGTGCAACCCAGCTCCCCTGCCCACATGTGGCCAAGGACTGGCTGCCAATCTCCCCAAGCCTCAGTTTCCCCCTGGGACAAAGGGGATGGGCAGGCCAGTGCGGGGGGGACCAGGCAGGGTCTGGTTGGGGGGGTCAGGAGTCAGCAGCTGGGCCAGGGTGACGGCACCGTTCCACCCACGGCCCAGAGGAGACAGCCCACCTGTGGGGTGTGGGAAACTGAGGCAGGCCCCGTGGCTGCCAGGGCCCGTCTGGACGATGTGCAGCAGGGGTGCTGGTCACGGTTCCCTCCATGAGACCCAGGTCAGGCACAGGGACAGTGCCCCTGGGAGGGGCCTGCCTGGGTGGGGCAGCAGGAGAGGGCCTGGCGCTCAGCCCAATCTTTCCCCCCCGTCCTGTCCTGGCCGCGGGATGGGCCAGCTTCCCTGGCCTCATCTCCTCGACTCCCCACCCCGGCCCCCACCATGGGCCTCGCCTGAGCCCCCAGCTGCTTTCCTGGGGTTGCTGGACCCCAGGCCCCTCTGGGCTCACTGTGGGGCGTCCAGCAGGGTGGAAGGCTGGGGGGCAGATGGAAAAGAGACGCCCCCATTCCCCAGCACCGCTGAACAGGGTCTGGGGGGTGGCGGGGGTCCTGGGCTGCGGCGGGCAGTGGAGCGACAGGCAGCAAGTGGAGGGTGCTGGCTGGGAGGGCAGGTCCCGGAGGAGAAGAGCTCAGGCTCGGGTGCCCACCCAGCAGCTGTGTCTCCCCAGGAGCCTACCCTAGCGGCAGGCTTGACCCAAACAAAAGCAGGGCCCTCAGGGGGCAGGGGCGGGGAGCTGCTGGGCCCACGGTTGCCCCCTGCCCACCCACCGCCCCTCGCCCCTAGGGCCATGAGGAGCAGCCTGAGCCTGCTGTGTACCGAGCTGCGCGAGCGTGACGGGGAGCCCCCCGGGAAGCGGAGCAGACTGGAAAAGGGCGTCCACGGGGTGCTCCAGGCCACCTCTCCGGTGAGTTCCGCCGGCTGCCTCGCGCTCAGGGCTCAGGGCGGCACAGGGACTGGCAGGGCCGATGGCGACACTCGTGGTCACCCGGCCTGGGGTCCCCAGCCCCTCCCCTGCAGAACCGAGCGGGATGGGCAGTGGGGGGAGACTCGAGCGCAGGCCGGACGTCCACTTGGCCACCTTCAGAGCCCGGCATCGGCCGCGGGGGGCCCAGGGGCCAGCGTCAGCGGCCCTGCAAGTGCAGCCACTGCCCTCCCGTTGGCAGGAGAAGATGCGGAGCAAGAAGAGCGTCCCGCAGGGCGAGCTGGCCGCGGCGGCCCACAGGGTGGCCCAGCTTAAGCCCAAGGTCAACAGCAAGGTGCTGCCCGCCAGCCTCAGCCCCTTCGGGCGGAAGGAGGCCGCCCCGGGCGGGCGCATCCGGAAGAAGCTGTCCCGCGCCAAGAGCGCCACGGTGCCCGGGGCTGCCCGGCACCCACAGCCTGACGGCGATGGCGGCAGGGAGGCGCCCAAGTTTCCAGCCCAGCCCGGGGGCGCCGCCGGGCACGAGACAGGCAAGGCGGGGCCTGGGGGAGAGGGCGGGCAGGGCCGTGGAGAGCCCGGGTCGGGTCCTCGGGGGGAGGCTGTCCCGGGAGGCCCTCCAGCTGGGGCCACCTGGGGAAGGAGCGTGGGGTCTCTGGAGGCCCCCTTCCCAGAGCACACTAGATGCCCCAGCCCCCTGGGGGCCAGAGGGAAGGAAGGAGACCCCTACGTGCATCCTGGAAACAGGGGCTAAAAATAGCCCCTGCCGCCCAAGCCTCCCTTCCTGCAGCGACCCCACGGGGTTATCTGACCCCCCAGCAAACGCTGGTCCAAGAAACGGGAGCCTGGAAAAACAGCCGCTTCCTCCCCGAGCCCCTTCCCCCAGAGGCCTGCCTCCGCAGACAAAGGAGGGGGCTGGGGGGGCAGAGGAAGCAGGAAGCGGGAGGGTGCCCTGGGGCCGGGGACCCCCAGCGCTGCAGCCGTCCCCATTCAAAGCCGCACCCCGCATGGCGGCCCCTACACGGCCGGGGGTCAGTGGCCCAGCCCTGCCCCCACTGGGCGCCGCAGCGGTGCCAAGCCATCGGCCCCCCACCCCTCTCTCAGGCAGCAGCTATGACAGTGAGGACTGCGACGGTCTCTTGGGGGCAGAGGCGCCCCGCAAGGAGCCGGGACTGGTGCTGCACGCCGGGGCCGGTGCGGCCGTGCTGGGGCCCTCCCCGTCCTCTGTGGTCAAGATGGAGGCCAACCAGAAGGCCAAGAAGAAGAGGGAGAGGCAGGGGCTGCTAGGTAACCGCGGAGGCGGGCGGGGGCCGCCCAGGGGGCGGCGTGCACCCGGGACCCACGGTGATGCCCTCACCTCCCTCCCCAGGGGCTTGCCGCCTGCCCAGTCCCGAGCGCGGGGTCAAAGTCAAGAGGCCTTCCGCGAAGGCCAAGTCTGGCGCGGGGCTGGAGCAGGCCCCGGGGCGGAGGCCGCCCGGCACACGGGGCAAGAAGAAACCCAAGGGCAAGGCCAAGGGCGGCCTGCGGGCAGAACCGGGGGCCAGCAGGGACACTCTCCGCGGCCCCGCCCGGGCCTTCGCCCGCCACGAGGAGAGCGGCGCGCGCCTCAAGGCGGCTGCGCGCAGGAGCTCCGAGCTGCAGCCGGTCCTGCGGGTGAGGCTGGACGGGCGCCCCGGGGTTGGTGGGGTGGGGGTGAGAGGTGTTGGAGGGCCTCACCCCCCTTCCCTGCTGGCAGCCCCCCACGTACCCGGGCTCAGCGGTGGGGGTCCCCGGCTCCCCTGCACCCTCTCACCCCCCCACCCCCCCACCCCCAGAAAAAGAATGGGGCTCTGTCCTTCACCCTGTCATCCCACAACACCAAGGCCATCCTGGGCAAGGTGAAAGCCAAGACGGTCGGCAAGCAGGTAGCGTGCCCCCCGCCCCGGGAGACCCCGGGCCAGCCTCTCTGCCCCCACCCCCAGCCTCTCCAAAGGGAGCTGACCCCTCTGGCCCGCCCAGGGCAAGGGCCGGGCGGTGAGCCGGCTGCTGGAGAGCTTTGCGGTGGAGGACGACTTTGAGTTTGACGACAACAGCAGCTTCTCGGAGGAGGACGAGGACGAGGAGGACGAGGAGGAGGAGGAGGAAGGGGAGGAGGCGGCCGGCGGCCCCCTGAGCGCCGAGCAGAGTGCTGCTCTGGGTGAGCAGGACGGAGGCCTGGGCGGGGGGCAGCGGGGTGGGCAGTGGGGTAGGGGGCCAGCAGCAGGGATGACGGTGACCGTCCCCTGCAGCCCGCGCCTGCACCATCCACAAGGAGGACCTGCAGGACGGCCTGCCCGTGCTCGTCCCCAAGGAGGACAGCCTGCTCTACGCCGGCAGCGTCAGGAGCCTGCAGCCCCCCGACATGTGAGGCCCGGGCGCGGGGCATGGGGCTCTCGGGTGGTGGGGCAGCCGGGCTGCAGGCGCCTCTCACGCTGCTCCCTGCGCCCCCAGCTACAGCATCGTGATTGAGGGCGACCGCGGCAACCGGCAGCGCATCTATTCCCTGGAGCAGCTGCTGCAAGAGGCGGTGAGGCCCCACCCATGCCACACTGGCCACGCCTGTGCCTGCCCCAGCCTCACCCACACCAGCCCTGGCCACGCCTGTGCCTGCCCCAGCCCCACCCACACCAGCCCTGGCCACGCCTGTGCCTGCCCCAGCCCCACCCACACCAGTCCTGGCCACGCCCATGCCTGCCCCAGCCCCACCCATGCCAGCCTTAGCCCCGCCCATGCTACCCTGGCCACGCCTGTGCCTGCCTTAGCCCCGCCCATGCTACCCTGGCCACGCCTGTGCCTGCCCCAGCCCCACCCACACCAGTCCTGGCCACGCCCATGCCAACCCTGGCCACACCCATGCCTGTACCGCCCACACCAGCCCTGGCCACGCCCACTCACTGGCAGCTGCCCCGCCCCCGTCCCGGGCAGGTCCTGGATGTCCAGCCCCAGTCCAGCCGGTACCTGCCGCCCGGCACACGGGTCTGCGCCTACTGGAGCCAGAAGTCCCGTTGCTTGTATCCCGGCAGCGTGGTCCGAGGTGAGGCTCCCTCAGAGGCCCCAGCAAGGCCATTGGGGACCCCAGCCCCCCGCTTCCCGGGCCGGCTCTGCCCACCCCTGCCTGTACTGGAGGCCCGAGGCTGGCAGAGGGAGCGCTGTGGAGAAGAGGGAGGGGCAGCCTCAGCCCCGGTCATGGTGGGATGGGGGAGGCCGCGCGGCCGAGGCAGGCGGGACCCGGCCCCAG